>NC_046663.1:90657744-90660825 GCF_010883055.1 Belonocnema kinseyi | reverse complement strand
CGAAAACTGATTTTCAAGCCATCAGGGGCCAACTCGAGCGGCCTGAAGCGGCCAGGCAAATTTTATGCGTGGTTATAGAATCCGGAGTCTCAACTGTAAATATTTTTTGGTTGCAAAGTCGTTTTGTTGTAAATGCAACTATATTGTTAAAAATTAAAATCATAATTTTTTTAAGGAAAATTCGATTATTCACTTAAAGTTGAACTATTTATTAAAAAAATTAATTTTTTCTTAATAAGGATTCATAATTATAGTTGAAAATTCAACTATTACCTTTAAATTAGGTTAAAAATTCAGCTTTTTGTAGATAATACTCTTTTTGACTTTAAAAATTAAAAATTTATTAAAATTAAATTGACCTTTTATAGTAGAAATATAATCTTTTTGGTTGAGAATGTATCATTTTTTGTCAAAAATGCAATTGTTTGGTTAAAGTATGAACGTACATCTTCTTGGGTTTACAAGTCGATTATTTCACTAAGAGTTGAACTGCTTTTTAAAAAATACGTTTTTTTAAACAAGGTTTTATAATTATGGTTGAAAATTTGACTATTTAGTTGAAAGTTTAACTCTTTGATTGAAAACTCATATTTTTCGCTTGAGAAATTCACCTTTTTGTAGATAATTCGTCTTTTTGACTTTAAAATTAAATAATTTCGTTGAAAATTCATGTATTTTGTTTGAAATTTGTCTTTTTTGTAGATCATTAATTTCCTTGGTCGAAAATTCATGTTATTGGTTAACAATTCAACAACTTTGTTGAAAATAAATTTTTTCCGTTTAAAATTATTTATCTTTATCTGAAAATTTAACTATTATAGGATTGATTAAAAATTAATCGTATATATTGGTTAAGTTTGAAAATCGTTTTTTTTATATAACATCAATCTTCTTGGTGAAAAATTCATCTTTTCCCTTGAAAATTTAACAATTTTGTAGAAAATTCGTTTTTTCTTTGTTCAATTCAATTTTTTATCACAGCTTTTATCTGGAAATTGAACTATTCCATTTTTGGTTAAACTTTATCCTGTAAATTGTATTTGTTAAAACACCAATTATTTGTTAGAAAATTAATTTATTTGTTTTCGATTATGACTTGAAATATTATTTCAGTGTAAAAAATTTTTATTTTTAAACCATTTAATTTGAAATTTTTTAATTAAAAAAAGAAAATTTCGTTAATTATCAGCAAGATTTGACCTTTCATTTAAAACAATCCATTACAAACAACTGTTAAAAACTATACAAATTTGAACAGAATGGTTCGAATGGTTCGAAATAAAAAGCCTTGAATTGTTAAATTTGTAATGAGCTAAATTTTAAGTTTAAACGCTACAATTTTAATTTAAAATAAGATTCAGAATTAATTTAAAACTTGAAATAATTTCAAATAATTTGAAACACGATTTAGACTTTTGCAGATTTAAAAAGAATAAGCTTTTTGGGAATTGTACAGTATTTAAAAAGAATAACAGAAATTGTTATGATTGCTAAGAACATTGAAAATGATTTTTTATTTCGACAAATAAATTTTAAGTGAGTATTTGAAAACATTTTAAAAATTAAAAAAAAAAACAGAATCCGGACGATTTTAAGGAAATTTTTTTTTGCAGTTTTTTTTTAATTTTAGGAAAAAAATCTAATTAACAAAATATATCAATTTTCAACCCAAAAGTTTACTTTTTAACAAATTAAATTAATTTTCTATCGAATAATTAGTGTTTCAACTAATACAATTTACAGGATAAAGTTTAACCAAAAATGTAATAGTTCAATTTCCAGATAAAAGCGGTGATAAAAAATTGAATTGAACAAGGAAAAAAAACGAATTTTCAACAAAATTGTTAAATTTTCAAGGGCAAAGGTGAATTTTTGACCAAGAAGATTTATGTTCTATAAAAAAAAAATGATTTTCAAATTTAACCAATATATACTATTAATTTTTAATCAATCCTATAATAGTTACATTTTCAGATAAAGATAAATAATTTTTAACGGAAAAAATTTATTTTCAACAAAGTTGTTGAATTGTCAACCAATCAGATTAATTTTCGAACAAGAAAATTAATGATCTACAAAAAAAGACAAATTTTAAACAAAATACATGAATTTTCAACGAAATTATTTCATTTTAAAGTCAAAAAGACGAATTATCTACAAAAAGTTGAATTTCTTAAGCGAAAAATATGAGTTTTCAATGAAAAAGTTAAACTTTCAACCAAATAGTTAAATTTTCAACCATAATTATAAAACCTTGTTAAAAAAACTTATTTTTTTTACAAAGTAGTTCAACTCTTAGTGAAATAATCGTATTTTAAAACCAAGAATATGTATAGTTCATATTTTAACCAATCAATTGCATTTTTGATCAAAAATGATACATTTTCAACCAAAAAGATTAAATTTCTACTCAAAAAGGTCAATTTAATTTTAATGAATTTTTAAATTTTAAAGTCAAAAAGAGTATTATCTACTAAAAGCTGAATTTTTAACATAATTTAAATGCAAATAGTTGAATTTTAAAATATAATTATGAATCATTGATAAGAAAAAATTAATTTTTTTACTAAGTAGTTCAACTTTAAGTGAATAATCGAATTTTCCACCCAAAAATTATGATTTTAATTTTTAATAATATAGTTGCATTTACAACAAAACGACTTTGCAGCCAAAAAATATTTATAGTTGATAATTCAACTTAAGAATGTAATTTTTAATAAAAAAGTATAAGATTTCTATAAAGCAATTTAATTTCTACAAAGAAAGACGAATTGTTAACAAAATACATGATTTTTTAACCAAAAATGGTATAGATTAATTGTCAGTTTCTAAAATGTATTTTCAACGAAAGAGATGAACCTTCAAATGAAATAAAAATTTTAACAAAGTAGTAGAACTTTTGATAGAAAAGAGGATTGTTTACAAAATACTTACATTTTCATCTAAATAATTAATTTTTGAATCAAATAATTGAGTATTTATCCAAACGAGATGCATTCCAAAATCACCAATTTCTTTAATTTCTTTCAAATACGGATCAAGATTTAAATAAGACTATTATAATATTATCATCAATAATAT
>NC_046663.1:90636163-90657644 GCF_010883055.1 Belonocnema kinseyi | reverse complement strand
AAGCAGTATCAAAATAATGTTAGACAATTTTCAAACGCTTCGTTTATCGAGGGAATTTTGAGTAAGACCAAACTTGAAGCGAAAGAAATGTTTATTAGGATAGTATGAAGTTTTTTGAAAAGTATTACCTTAATTGAGTGATTCGTTAACAAAATAGAATCATTCAAATAGCACTGATCGAGCGCGTGAGAGGTGATAATTATTATCACCATGAAGCAATTTAATTTCTACAAAGAAAGACGAATTATTAACAAAATACATGATTTTTCAACCAAAAATGGTATAGATTAATTGTCAGTTTCAAAAATGTATTTGCAACAAAAGAGATGAACCTTCAAATAAAAGAAATAAAAATTTTAACAAAGTAGTTGAACTTTTGATAGAAAAGAGCACTTTTTTACAAAATAGTAACATTTTCAACAAAACAATTAATTTTTCAATCAAATAATTGTGCTTTTATCCAAACGAGATGAATTCCAAAATCACCAATTTCTTTAATTTCTTTCAAATGCGGATCAAGATTAAATAAGACTTATAAGATAACATAATTATAATATTATCATTAATAAAAAAATATATATATAATAGTATTGATATTTATATAATTTATATTTTATACTTAAAGTAACGTAACCTCAAAATACACGCATATAAAGAGGCGCGCGAAGTATTCAAATCATGAGAATCGCCAGCAAAGCATCGAAATCTGAAAATATTAAAATCTCAATCTCTTCATTTTATTTCAAAGCAGATAGAAATATAAATAGAAACGCCGAAGTGTTCCGACCGGCAATCAAGCACCTTCGAGTTTTCAAATTCAGAAGAGGAGAAATGGGTTGCGCGCGCAACCCAGGCACTTGTATCGTCTCCTACCATATTCACACGGAAATAGACGTGTCATAGTATTGGACCTCATCTCGTTTCAGATCTGTGATCACTGCACTAGTATCGTATCACTCCAGCTCCAGCAGCTCGTCCTTCAGTCGACCCGTCACCTTAAGGGGATGTGATACTTACAGTTTCCCCGGCTTTTTTCCACAAAAATGAAAATTTTTAAAAACTGAATTCGGAGATGCTATAAAATATCATAACGGACGTCCCCAGACTCTTTTTTGCGGGATAATAACAAAAAAAACTTATTATGCCAAATACAAATTTTATGCATATGCATTATTTTGAGGTTACGTCGTTTTTCATCTCTGCCTTTCCGATAATCTGGAAATTATTTATGAAATAAACTTTTTCGATTGCCTGCAAATAAGGTTAGTTCCGGAAGATTAGTTACTATGTTTATTTGTAAGTCCAAAGTTTTTGACCAAAAATATTGTGTAGTTTGGAAGTAACGCTCGGGTGAATTGTAATACACATAACCTCGAGATATACACGCACGTTGTTAGCAATTTGAGCATGTTCGATATCATTTCCCAGATTTTGAAGGCGAAATATTTCTTATCCTAGGAAAAAAGCCGGGGGAATCTAACATTGAAAAAATCGATACTATTTCCTAAGCGCTATGCAAATTAATCACATTTTGCTAAATTAAAAGTTTTTTAATTAACCTACAAGAAAAGTGTGTGGGGACGTCGATTAGCATGTTCGCTATCATTTCCCAAATTTTTAAGACAAAATATTTATTATTCTAGAAAAAAAGCTGGGGGAACCTAAAACTGGTAAAATCTAAAATTTTCTAAGTATCACATGCGCTTAAAGCAATTGAGATGTTGCTGGTGTATCGTATTGACTCTGTCTTGATTGGCGCCCCAAACTTCGTGACAGTAAAAGTTTGGCCTAAGGCTTCCGTCTCGGACCATGAAAGAAATCGGACAGAACTGGATGGTTCATATCTATACTTTCTACGAGAAATTTCATTCTATAGATGTTCTAATGATCTTTATCTTTAATCTTTCGTTTTATTTATGTTCATTTCTTATAACAAGATGTACTTTTGCATAAAAGTGAATTACATAATGAACGAGCTTCAAAACAAGCTATTTCTAAAGAAAACTGCATAATTATAATTAAGCAAACTATACGAAATACGTAATAAAAATGTTAATTTTATACTGAAATTTCTTTATAGTTTAAGATCGAAGGTTAATTATATTTTTGCTAATATCTTTTGTAAAATGACAGCATACAGTATTTAAAATATATACAGTAAAAAATTTGAAATTCGTATTAATTGTCGTAGGCATTTGTCATTGAAAATATCGAAGTCTCGTTATTTGAGTAAACCCAGTTTAATTTTTTGCATTAAAAATTAATAAACCTTAGTCATTACTATATCATTAGTAGAAACTAAACTAACCCACTACTGCTCAATATGCCTAGGATATGGCTGTCTGCTATTACCATTGAGCATTGACCGAATCAGAAAATCAACAATAGTAATAATAAAAATAGAATGTAATTATAATGCAAGTCATCATTAAGCAATGATAAAAATTCGTGCTAAAATTTATTAATTTTTAATTTAGAAAATTAAATTTCATTTACTCAAATTACGATAAGTAATATGAACTAAAAACATCCTTTTTAAATATGTATTGCCATTTTATAAAGACTATTAGCAAAAATATAATTAACGTTCGATGTTGAACTATGCAGAATTGTTAGTACAAAATTAACAATTTTATCACGTGTTTTGTATAGTTTGCTTAATTATAATTATCCAGTTTGCATATGAAATAACTTTTTTTGAAGCTAGTTTATTATATAATTCACTTTTTTACAAGAGTAAACCTACTTATAAGAAATGAGCACAAATAACACGAAAGATTAAAAAAACAATTACTTTAAAAAAATCTTTTTCTGAGATGTTTCTGAAGATTATAATTTTATTTCTACTAATCTTAAATAAAAAAGCAGTGAAAAAGACACAATATTGTTTTGTGCTTTTCCTTGTCCATTTTAAGAATGGGATAATTTTTTATTTAAGATTTCTTTACTAACAAACTTCGTGTCACATACGAGTACCTACATAAATTAAATTACAAATGGCTTAAAATTTAGAATAGGAACTCTTGTCATTATTTTTTACTCGAAATATTTCCATGAATAACAAATAAATAATGTCAATCCTTAAAATATATGATGAACCCTATGCATAGTCGTATAGTGGACTGAAACGCCCTATGCGAATAGCCGACTGTCCGCTCGTTGGCTAGTTTCATCGAACGTCAGCAGATCAAGGTACACAGTCTGCTATTCAGCGTCGATTAGTCGACTGGCCAGTTAGTCGGCCAATCGACTGGGTCAGCTCGTTTTACTGCTACTGACTATATATATATATATATTAGGGTGGTCCAAAAATGCATTGAAACATTTTGTTTTAACTTTAGAGGGCAAGACACCACCCCCCCTCTTCCTAAGGTTTCCATTTACGAAAAGATGAACTCATGTTCCAGGGTTTCATCGAAACGTGCCAAACTTTTTAGGCATTGAAGAGAAGTGTAAAAACCATACTAATCACTTTTATTTTAAATCTACCTTCACCCTTCCCGCAGCGCCTCAAATATGACACAAAAATTTAAAAAAACTACATTTTTACGTATTATTGTTACTTTTGAGCAATTTCTGATTAAAATACAATATTTTTTAATTGTTAGAAGTAGTACATTTTTTAAAAACATTACGTAATTCTTTAAACAATTATGTTGTTACACAATTAAATTTCTCTGAAATTATATTTTATTACGCTTCTCAAAACAACAGCTCCCAACTAACCAAAAAAAAATGCAGACTGTAACAGCCCGCTATATTAACTACGGCTTAATATTAATTTACAATCCAATAAGTTTAGTTAGTTTGAATTTTCGCGCGCCAGCCGCGATCTTTGATGAATCGATACGTCGATACATCGATCAATCGATTGGTTGCAAATCACGCCGCAGTTTTGCTCGCAGACGGTTAACCTCTTCGCTCGCGGTGAGCTCCTAGAGCAGTACCAAACCAGTCACCACCCGGTAAAGGTGGTCTTCCGACTCGCGAGTTCTTACCGAATTTCCTGTTGTGCATCGAGAATTAAATAGTCGGTGGGTGAAGCCCGATCAATAAACCCCGACTTAAACTAAAACTCCGACTTAATTATTTTTGCCCAATCCTAACCTCAACTTAGGAATAACCTGTGTCAGTGAAAAAGGGAAATCAGAAATCACATTCGGATTGTGAGAAGAAAGTCTCCGGCAATAGCCAACCTCGCGAGTGGTTGACCTTTAATTTTTCCCGCAATAGTACTCTACAACGGTAAGTGCTTTCCACAAAAGATACTTAAACTTCTTCTGCTCTTCAAGCATCCGCAAGTTCACCAGTCTCATTACTCTCGGTCCTCTGCCTAGAGGACTTGGGATTTTTTCGATTCTCATTTAACAGCCTTTTTTTCTCTTCATGTTTTCTTGCTCTTTTTACTGCTTCTGCTTGCTCCTTTCTCATTTCTTTTATTACATTCCTCATACTTTTTTTTCTCGATCTTCTGCAGAGAGGATCTGGGATCCGTCTTTTCATTTCTTACTCTCGGTCCTCTGCCTAGAGGATCTGGGAATTTTTTCCTTCCTTATTTATTAGCCTTCTTTCTTTACTTCTCCTTCCTCTTTTTACTACAACTTTCTACCTCTACCTTATGTCTTTTATTGCTTTTCTCAATTCTCGGTCCTCTGTAGAGATTATCTGGGATCCTTTTTTTGTGTTCTGTTATTCTCAGTCCTCTGTAAGGAGGATCGGGGACTTTCATCTTACGTCTCGGTCCTCTGCTAAGAGGATCTGGGAACTTTGTTAACGTACTTCTCGGTCCTCTGTAGAGAGGATTTGGGATCCTATCTTTCGTGACTACTTTCTCGGTCCTCTATCAAGAGGATCAGGGATTTTTTCCATCTACGTCTCGGTCCTCGATCTAGAGGATCTGCGATCCAATTCCAGCCATCATGATGGACCACGTGACCACCACCAGAAACATATATTTCATATAATCGGCCAAGTCAGCACAAACGCTGGACCGAAAGGTATCGTCAGGCCCTTGCTGACCAGAAGGTAAACCCGGGGGCCTATATATGTAACCTTGCCCCTCAAAAGAAAGAAGAGGAACTGGGGAGGTCGCCGGAACCGAATCAAGAGGCTCACAACCCGCCAACCTTCACTGGACATCATACCCGGAAAACCCGACCAAGCCGTCCTTCAGGAAGAGGTTTTCGAGGAGCTCAACTTGTCTCAGAGTCTTGAGCAAGTCCTACCAGACCTAGGAAGTTATCCTTCGCCGCCCGACCTATCCACCTTGGAGGCCGAGGAGCTTATTCCCCTCGAGGAAGTGTCACGGGTTCTAGGCGTCGATCTTCCGCCCGCGGAGACGTCCGCGTCACCGTCTAAATTGCAGAGCCCATCTGCTGGAACTGCGGATCTTCATTCCGTAGGGAAAGAAGACCTTCTAGAGCTGCGGGCCTCACCCAATGAGTTTTCCCCAGCTAAACTCATTGAGCTGTCACCACTCAAGCCATTTTATTTCCTCTCAGTAATACCAAAGCCTCCTCCTAGGACCACTCTGAGAGAAAACTCTAACCTTCCACCCACGAAGGTAGAAAAATCCAGAAAGGAAAAGAGGGAAAAGACTCGCCCTCCCTCACGCGCACCCACGAAGACGAGAACTTACGCATCACCGAAAAAATCACCTCGCATGCAGCAGGCTCTCGCCCAGGTGTACGGCGGACACCATCACCGGCGTTTGGAATAAGAAAGGCTCCCGAACGGGACCTCGTTCGTCCAAGAACATACCGGACGCCCAAAAGGCTGAAGTCTGTGGTCATACGGTCCCGGCCGGCCACAGCGTGTGGGAATCTTTTTTAATCCATTGACCGACGAAATCATCAGCTCCATTTAGTCCACGAATTAGTGTTTTATTCATTTTATATTTCAAAGAACCGTTAATTAATAAAAAAATTTAATTTATCAAAAATTGCTTGTCAATTTATTCTTTATTTTCAACATTTCTGAAAGTTGAGCCATAGATGTCCATCTTTTTCAAATTGGTATCCAATGCTTTTTTTTTGCTGAATAATTGCATAATTTTCATACATTTCATCCAATCTTTAACAAATTTCTAATAGTTTAAACAATTTTTATTAAAAATAAAAGTACACTTTTTATTTTCTCAAGCAGTTTTTTTATAACTAAAAAAATGTGATAAAATAGAACATATACAATTATTTTTATGACTGTATAAAATAAATTGTTAACTAAAAGAATGAAATGGAAAAAAACGTATATGATTTTTTTTTTCACACACGTGAGTAGTGATTTGCATATACCGTAAATTAATTTGAATATACCATCCCGTTGTCAAATTAGTATAAATGTACAGTGAAACTCTTCTATAGAACTGATTTTGGGGCTGGCGGTGAGCGGGAACCAACCCAGTCTAGCCTAATCTGCTTTTGTTTGTTCACGCGTGAGTTCTGGCCTTGGTGATTACCGCAGACCCCGCGCACTCCGCGCAGCTCTTGTTACATCTACCTGCGGCGCGGCGTAAATTCTCGGAAGGGCTATTGAAGGGTTTCACTGTATTTGGTTGAGCAGAGTCTTTAAATGATGTACAAAATTTATGAAACAAAGCCTTTTTAATTTCATAGCTGTATTTATTACGTTGGGCAAATTGCAGTTTGCATAAAGCTTACAAATTAAAAAAAAATTATATATTATTAATATATTATTTTATTCACCAATATAATTAAAGATGATTGTTAAAGTGAAGGTCAGAAAATGAACAACTCTCATATTTTCCAACTGGAGAAACAACTGATTAATGTTTGAAGAATTAAAGAATTTGGTTAACAGGGTCACTAATAATTATTGTCCTAAGTACTTCATTGTAGATTAAATATATACTTTAGTCGTTACCTTGTATACTATATGGGTGTCATAATTATTCTCCTGAGATATTTACATTTAATTGGATTCAGTTTTAAAAACAAAATTAAATTAATAAATCTGATTAAGTTGAGGCAAAAAATTCCATAAATTCTTGAATTTTTATCTTAAACTTTTCACGTGATATATCCTCTTCAGAAAATTAGAAATATCTCTACTAGGTGTGTCAATCGAAAGCTTAAAATCTAATAATTATACTCCGTCTAGTAAGACGACCCTTATCCGAGTATAACACCGAGCTAAGCGCATGTTAACTTCGGTGATCGAACGAGAAGCCGTAAACATTTGCAAATATGTCCAAGCGGACACATCTTTATAAAAGATTAGAGAAAATTCTTGTTTTATTGTCAGCCCAGTTATCGGGTTCGACATTCATCCTTGATTTTTAGCCCCTCTCGCTCTTTTGTACATTTTGTCAAATTTCGTTTCAAAACTTAATATCGCTCGAAAGAATTGATCAAAATCGATCATCCTTGAACAAAATTAAACCTATTTATAACATGAATGATTATAAGATCGCTAAAGCCAGTTTTCATATCAACCTTTTTTATTTGAATTAATTAATATTACATTCAAAGAACTAATTTTTACCAAGTGGCTCCTGAACTTATTATTTTCGGCAGATTGTGTATATATAAAACAATTTATTTTTACGACTAGATATTAACTTACTATTTAATCGCTTTAGCTTATCTTATCTAACATTCGTATTATATTGTCGCAAATTATCTTTTTATTTTTTGTATCGTTCGCATTATCTTAACTTTTCGTTAGTACTGTTTTGTTATATTTGTCTCTCGATTTGTTCTATCGATTTCCTGTTGAACTTTCTATCTTCTAAAAAAAATTCTAAGAACGTTTACTCCTTGAATTCATCAATACTTATGTTTTCGTCCGAAAACAAAAATCTTTTACTTTGCTACATTTGAGACCAATTTCTTTTCTTCTAAATATTTATCGAAATTTTTCGTCATATTTCCCAAGGCCTCTCCTTCTAGACTATTATTGCGTCAGACACGTTTGCCGAAATTCAGAATCTATCCGAGGCTTCACTCTCCACCTTTACATTATCACTCATTCCTTTGTGAATGTCCCTGACTCTCTCTCTCTCTCTCTTCCCTTTTGGTGTCATCAATCCCACCCTTTACTCTGCAGGTAATCCTTGAGCTTTCCATACTCTTTTCATTACTTCTTTTAGTTTCCCAAAGGTTTCCCCGCTAATGTACTCTAGCTCTTTCTACTCTTCTTCTTATTTACTTTTCTGTCAACTATCAGCTTTGTTATCACTTGAGTCTTAAAACATTTTCTTTAATACTGTTTTAATAACTCTCTATATTCCTTTTTGACTGCGGTATGATTTTTATCTACCTTTTTCTCCTCATTTAAAGTTCACAATCTTTTTGAACCTTCCTTTTCTTTTATTCAAATTCATTGACCCATCAAATTTTTTCAAATTTTTTATCTTTTTCCATTCTATTCTTAAATTTCTTTTCAATCTAGTATTATTCATCTTTTCTTTTAACCCCTCTCATATTTCACTTAAAACTGTCTTCCCAAACTCTAACCGTTTGGACGGCAGGCACGGCTGTCCACTGAAAGCGTATATATAAGAAAGATCGCCACGCCGGAAATATCACAAGAAAAGCACCGGTTTATCACTAGACCGACCGCTAGTTATTTTCGACCAGTACGCATCTACAAATTATAAATTACCACCTTAGATGCAGGTGCGAAGCTTTAAAAGGCTGGTGTTTATGTTCGTTGTCCCTATACTCGATTCCAAAGCCATAACCGAAACCGTACTGAAATCCAGGTCCGAGTGTATATAATTATTGTAGATAATTCTTAAATATTGAATCGTCGATATTATATTTCAGAAAAATTTGATACCTATTTACCAATCTCATATTTGTAAATTATTTACACTAATGGCGGAAATTATATGCCGCGAAAGGTAATTAAATTATGTATCTGATATGCCCAAGTTGAAGTAGAATTGTGAATTTTCTAAAAAGATATTGGAAGAACAATCAAACTGTGATGCTTTCGACAAATTGACGTAACTCCGGAAATAATTATAATTTTTAAACGTCCTTGAGCTCATTTTAAAAACAGGCCTCCACCGTATGTTTATGAATTGTTATGATATTTTTCGAAATTTTCCCCGGAATCTGCCGCAGTGGCAAACACGCAAAAAAGTAGCCAAATTTCAAAAACGTGTGTATGCTCGCAACATTTTTTTAAACCATTCTTTGTGGCATTTTAATAAAATTTTGTAACATTAAAAAAAAATTTCATTTTTTTATATCATGTGGTATGTACAATCATTATTTGAAATTTGCTGACCTCCTTGCACGAAGCTCGACCCCAGGGCAGCATCTTGGTGGAAAATTCCAAAAATATCTCAGTAACTTAGCAAAGTACTATGAAGACCTCGATGGAGACTAATCTTTACAATAATAAAAATAACTTTGAAAAATGTTAATCACTTCCGGAGTTATCCCAACTTTTCGAAAATATCGAAATTTGACGCTTTTTCCAAGATCATCTTATAAAATTCACATTTTATCTTAAAATGGGGCTTACCAGATGCAGCATTTTAGTGCTATTTGTGCTATTGCGAGAGAAAAATTTCATGACAATATTATAAAAATTAAGACACTTTAGAAATAGCTAAAACATTAAGCTCGCTAGAGAATAAAGTAATAGGATTTGCGATTCTAATGGATAAGCTCTGACATACCTCACAGTACAAGTTAGAGAACCAATTTTCAATTTTCTCATACAGCAGAATTATGCAAAATTTTGAGGATGCAAACTGTGAGGATACATTTGAGAAGATGGAAGAAGCGGTTAAGATCAAGAAGTTCTATTTTCATTACTTCGGAGGACCCTCTAATAATTTTAAATTAATATTTGGAAGAACTGTAATTTTTTTACAAATTTGGTGAATAATTTATTTTCTGTTTTGTAAACAGATTATTATTAATAATCAAAACAACAACCATAGATAATAACGTGTATACTTAATTTATATTTAGGCTAGGCTAAGTTAATATTAAAAAGAAAGAATCAATAGGTCAAGTCGTTGATCTCTGAAGCCTGTGTGAAGCAACCTGCATTACACCAATTCACAATATCAATATACATATTGTTGCAACATTATGTATATAGATATATATTCCAATTGAAAGCGAGATAGATGGCCCTCACTTTTTAGGTTTCTATCTCCCCGAAATCAGTCCAAAGCCATTTGAAGGTAACACCCGACACTTGACTGAAAGCGAGAGTTTGGTGTAGCTTATTTCGGCCTTCTTTCATTAGCCGCTACCCCCACTCTACCTATACTTCTAGAACATGGAGATTCATGGAGCCCAATGCGTCGGTGAAGTAGAAACTTATATTGTAGACTGTGGTAATAATCTCTGTCATATTCCTACTTTATCGACCAAAATTAATCTAAATCATGGACATAGGAAACAAGGGACTAGACATGCCATTGCGGGGGTGATGGAATGAGGGGGGAGGTCCGCCACCTTTTGATGTCCCGCGACAAACGTGGCAGCGCCCACATGTTTATATTTTCATGCACATTTTTTCGTCAAAAAGGCTCGTGCGCATAATCAAATTGCACATCGTAAGATGGCGGCTCTCCCCACTCATGGAATTCTCCCATGCCTAGTCCCGTGTTTCCTATGTCCATGATCTAAATTCTGTCATTTACCTCGGAACCGAAACCTGCTCCCGAGCTGTCATATGTATACTACTTAAGGAGCAAAGGTTCCTGATTAAACAACATTTTAATATATGCTATTTTAGCAACACAGTGCAAAAGTTTTCATAAAGATTTCACTCTCTAATTATGTTCACTTCGTGAGTTTCAATGCCATACAAAATCGAAACGTCACGTAGAACTTTTTGGGCGTCTGGCTAGTATAAGAAAAACGGAGAAATGATAAAAGTTCACCTGCAAAGTTTTGGAAAAGTATAAAAATGATAACACGAATTTTTTTATTAATTCCACTTACTTTTAAATCAGTCAGAGCTTTTATTTATTTATATTTTCAACGTAAACTTTTAAATCAATTATAAATTTCAAACCTCTGTTCAAAGATATCTATCAATCTTTTTTGACAAATTTTGTAAATCAGGCGTTTTTAATTTAATTAGGTCAATTTTAATAATCTAAAGGTTAATATTTAATCTTCTAACAAAAAGGTTTCTGAATAATATAAACATAATAAACTTAATATAATAATTTATTCCGATTACGTTAAGTAAAAATATGTACATGTACGCCATTTAATTTTAAAAAATTTAATATATTGCAATTAATTGGTTCAATTATTATAAATTAATGCAACTTTATGCTTTTATTTGTTTCGTGTTTATGCGCAAATAATCGAAAACATTCATTCAATTTCTGTCAATATATTTTCTCTCATGGTAGCTGCAAGTTTAATTTAATTTTAAAGTAATCTAATCTTCAGCCCTCTTTCTAAATTGGATCTTGAGTTAATTACTAATTCAATTAATTAGTGCTAAAGAATTTAGAGACTCTAGGATACGTTATGCTCTAAGTGATCGTGATAAAAGGTCTAGTTCCTAACTAGTTTTTCAGTTTTTTAAAAGTAAATCTTCAAAATTAATGTAGAAAAATTTGATTGAATATTAAATTCATGTAGAAGAAAATATATTTGAAAAATAATTTTTGCTTTCCCAGTGAATTCTTACAGAATTTCTATGTTATTTTCCTGAAATGACAGAATTACATTGAACAAAATACAGAAGATAATATAATTAATTGAAAATACTAATGTATGTAAAATAATTAATTCAATATAATAATTTTAAAAAAAATAATTTAAGAGGGTTG
This sequence comes from Belonocnema kinseyi, assembly GCF_010883055.1. Taxonomy (NCBI): domain Eukaryota; kingdom Metazoa; phylum Arthropoda; class Insecta; order Hymenoptera; family Cynipidae; genus Belonocnema; species Belonocnema kinseyi. The sequence continues at coordinate 90,645,856 of NC_046663.1, read as the reverse complement.
GGAGAAAAAAGAAACAATTTTTTTAAATCTAATTTTGAGGTATATGTAAAAGTTAAGATATCATATCACGGTAACCCGTGTGTTTAAAAAGAATTTAGGTGCCACTTTTTTATGTGTACAGTTTTCGATAACAAATAATATTATACAGAAATTGTATCATATTTTAGACAAAATAATTTTCAATAAGTTCTTCTTTATTTGTTTATACTCTCTCCCCTTTTAGGGGGTGAGAGTCATTACATAACCATTACATGTATCCTTACAAACAAGCTTTATACTATCTTACAATCTATTCGCTTCATACCGTCTCAATTCCACCGGAACACAATAAAAGTGGTTGCCCGGCAGACTGTACTAGCATATCTATATGTTTTCGGGGTCGCTGAATCTGAATCTGGGGTCGAAATAACCCAGTTGGCTTTTTTCGAAAAACTAAAAAATAGACGTAAAAAAGACCAAAACAGCGATTTTTCCTTTATATTTTCGCAAACAAAAAAATATTTTCATGAACGCTGGACTTAATCAGCATAAATATGCGTTTTTGGTCGCGGAATCCAAATTTGGAGTCAAAATAACCCAGTAGGCTCATATTTGATGAAAAAACGTAAAATCACCACTGGGCATGAAGAAATCATTTCTTCCAAAATTATACATAAAAAATCGATATTATCGTCGATTTTACGTTTATTTTAGCGTTCTTCGACAAAAATATGAGCCAACTAGGTTATTTGGACACCGAATTCGGATTCAGCCACCAAAAAAATATAAATATGCTGACTAAGACCACCAGACATGAAAATATGGGCCATTCTCCGTCAACCGGACACCCACCTCGCCCCAGAATACTTTCGATTCGATTGAGGTCTATCAGGTCTTAAATGAAACCTAAGGCTATCTACTTTCGAATGCCACTTGGCTTTCCTTAATTCGGAACAAAATAAATCCAATATGGCGGCCGGAACTCGGAAAAACGCACTAACATGGAAGTTTTTCAGCCTCGTCCCAGAGTAATTTTCATCCGATTAAGGTCTTTGAAATCTCAAACGAAAGCTACAGTTGTTTACTTTCGAAAGCCTTGTCTGTATTTGACCATGTAAACATAGAATCGAAAATCAAGCTTCAACCTTTGACCGCCGGGATAACATCATACGGCGGATAAATTTTTCTATTATATAAGTTTTTGGTGATCAGGAATATTTTCCTTAAAAACCTTCAAAACACGTCTTGAAAGGTTTTTAAGGATGCTGATGACGAATCTGCTATTAGATTTTACGAATACGTGCCCAAAAGCGTCTCGATCTCCCAAAAAAACTGTAGTTTTTTGGGGGGTTTATTCGTCCCTGTGGAATGAATTTTCGACATCTTACTCTAGATTCGTAATCCACGACCCCGAAAACTCCCTGTGTTACGTTTCCACAGAATTTCAACGTTATGTTGAATTTCCGAAATAAATATCTAATTACAGATTTGTAATCAGCGACTCCGAAAACACTCTGCGCTATGTTTTCACAGAATTTCATCGTATTGGTAAATTTCCTAAAATTGGGGTGCTTTGGGGGTTGATTTCCGCCGCTGCGGCATTCGATAGTAGACAACCTTAGCTTTCATTTGAGACCTCACAGACATCAATCGGATGAAAAATATTCTGTAACGAAGCTGAAACACATCCATATTAGTGCGTTTTTCCGTCGTTGGGCCACCATAATGGATTGATTTTGTTCCGAATCAAAAACGCCATTTGGCATTCAAAAGTAGAAAACCTTATCTTTCATTCGAGACCTCAATTGGATCAAAATTACTCTGGGACGGGGTAGGTGTCCGGTTGACGGAGAATGCCCCATATATATTTCTTTTTTGCAAAAATATACATTCGAAAGAATATGAGCCAAATGGGTTATTTGGACCCCGGATTTATATTCAGCGATCCCAAAAACATATAGATATGCTGGTGTAGTCCACCGTGCAGACCACTTTTTTTTGTATGCTGGTGTCATTATTCCTAGTTTTAAACGCTTGCGACTTTGCTCTGGTAGTAAATACAATTTTCCTGTTCTTACTGTTGTTCCCCCTTTCTCTTTCCTCTGCAATTTCTCCTCTTAATTTGCTAGCAGGATTTCTGTCCACAATTCCTCACCTTTCTCTTCTCCTGTCTTCACCCTTACCTTAGTATCCACAAATACGAGGTGTGTTCAAAAAGTAAGGTGACTTTTCAATTTTCGCGGGCTACGTACATTCAAGTTTTAAATTTTTTGTTTTGTTATGTTGGTACACTCGTCATGATCATATGTTCACAGTTTTGACTATATAGCTCGTGTTGTTTTTCTGGCAGAGGCGTAAAAGGTTAGAAGAGTTTGGTGTGCTCGGCGATTTTCTTCTTTCGAAAAAAATGGAGCAAAGAGTTTGCATTAAGTTTTGTGTGAAAAATGGAATCCCGTGCTCTAAAACTCTTGAAATGTTGACAGTTGCATACGGGGAGTCTACTCTGAGTAAGAAAAATGTGTATAAGTGGTACAAGCTGTTCCAAGAAGGCCGAGAGGATGTCGAATATGTTGGCATATCGGTTGGCTCATGCCATGCTATCTTTTCGGACGTTTTGGGCATGAGACGTGTGTCAGCGAAATTTGTTCCAAAACTGCTTAATTTTGATCAAAAGATCCATCGCTCAGGAGATGTTGAATGAAGTCAATAATGATCCTGATTTTCTCAAAAGGGTTATAACTGGGGATGAATCGTGGGTATATGGTTATGACGTCGAAACTAAACCCAATCGTCTCAGTGGAAGCATCCTGAGTCTCCAAGACCGTAAAAAGCACGTCAAGTTCGGTCAAATGTGAAGGTTTTGCTCACTGTCTTCTTTGATTACCGTAGCGTAGTGCATCAGGAATTATTACCACAAGGTCGTACGGTCAATAAAGAGTATTATCTTCAAGTTATGTGCCGTTTGCGAGAGGCGATACGCAAAAGATGTCCGGAACTTTGGAAAAACAATTCGTGGCTTTTGCATCACGATAACGCACCTGCTCATTCATCGTTGCTTGTGAAAGATTTGCTGACCAAAAACAGCACCACAGTCATGCCTCAGCCTCCATATTCACCGGATTTGGCCCCCAGTGACTTTTTTCTTTTCCCAAAACAGAAGAGACCCATGAAAGTACATCGATTTTCAACGATTGAGGAGATAAAAACTGCATCGCTGAAAGAACTCAAGGCTGTACCACAAAATGATTATCAGAAGTGCTTCGATGATTGGAAAAAGCGTTGGCACAAGTGTATTATATCTGAGGGGGATTACTTTGAAGGGGACAACACAAATATTGAGGAATGAATGAATATTTTTTGAGAAAACCATAAAGTCACCTCATTTTTTGAACACACCTCGTATTTCTTTTATCCTCTCTATTAAACCTTCGACTACTCCTCTCTCTTTCATCGCTGCCATAAAACCTTACTGTTAACTGACTTAAATGCTGCTTCAAAGTCTACAAACAATGCGACTAGCTGCCCTATCTTCCGCCTCTGGGTCCCTACTGACTAGATAGTTGACCACGTAGGCGTTATCTATGGTTCCCATCCCTTTTCTAAAACCCGTTTGGTTAAAGTGGTATATATCCCTTTTCTTCCGCCTGTCTTTTTAACCTCGTTCTAAGAACTTCCACATAAATTTTATATCCCACCGACATGATTGTGATACCTCTATATTCCTCCACCCGTTCAATTTCTCCATTCTTTATCAACGGCACTACCAACTCTGTTTTCCACTCCTGCGGCCACCCTTCTCCTTTCCATACCTTTTTGCAAATCTTCCACATCTCTCCCCTCACCCCGAATCCTCCATATTTCAGTGCTTTATTTTCCAAGACATCTTCCCCTGTTCCCTTGTTTCTTTTCAAACTTGCAATCGCCTCATTTACCTCATCCCTACTAATATTTCAATTTTTAATGTCCTTGTCATCATCGACCACTTTTCTTCTTTCTCCCTTTGCCCTATATTTCACTCTTCTTAACAGCCCCTTGAAGTGCTTTATCGACTCATTCATTCCTATTTCTGCATGCATACCTTTTTTTCCTGCTCTTGCCCTATTTATCGCTGCCTATTCCCTCCCTTCTTTTACCGCTTTCTCTACCTCTTCCATGTACCTTTCTTTCTCCTTCTGTGTTCTCTCCTTTATCAATTTTCGTGCGCCCTATTTCTCCTATGAAGTTCTCCTTTTTTTCATTTCTTTTGTCACTCCTTTTACTTTTTCTAGCAGTGCGTTTACTCCTTCCTCTTCGAAACCCCGTATCTTCTCGTTTTATATTTTTGATCTAAATTCTTTCAATTTTCCCTTCTTCTAAATTTCCATTTTCAATTTCTTTTCTCTCTTTCCTTTCCTCTTGTCCCTACTGCGCTTTGGAACACCGCATCTCATTGTCGCGATTACCGGAAAGTGTTCTGAGCCTATCACGTTTCCCACTTCTATTCTAACAATCAGCCTCCATATTCTCTCTTCTTCCTAATGTAATCTATTACTGCGTCCCCTATACCCGCAGACAGATATTCAACTTCGTCATCTCCCCTTGTATTACCATTACAAATGTACCAACAAGTTCAGTAGCTTCCTACCCTCCCGATCGGTTTCATTTTGTTTCGATTTTCTCATCAACACTTCATTTTCTCTATCCCATACTTCCTACCCTTGTTTCCCGATTCAAGCACTCAAATTCCCTCCTATTAGTAACTACTTCTCCTCTTTTTCCTCTGCCGAATTTCTTATTGTTCCCCATCCTCCATCTTCACCTCTTCTTCTGTACACGAATACTACATCCACAACAACTTTTCCTAATTTAATTCTTTTAACCATTGTTCCATCCTTTTATTTTATAAACTCTTCCTTTTCTCCCTCTATCATTAGTTCCTTTCTTACCTCTGACACCATGCAACCCATTCCTCTCCCTTTCACGTGCTTCTTTCTTGCTGATTGCATCTGCCACTCATACGCTTTCAGTAATATTCTTTTTATGCCTTTCCAATCCTTCCCATCCACCCACGTCTCCCTCGCCATTATCACATCCCACTTCTGCAATTCTCCCCAAAATTCTTTTTCCTTGTTCTTTAATCCTGGCACGTTGTAGAACGCTACTTTGACATCGCTCTTTTTCAGTCTTCTTATCCTTGCGAATCTCACTTACGCGCCGATGTCTCTCATCTGCTACCCAAAATCTTCCTCTGCCCTTTCACTATCCACTTTCAAACCCTTCACTATTATGTTTTTTTTCTCTTCACTCTCTCTCTCTCTCTCTCTCTCTCTCTCTCTCTCTCTCTCTTTTCCTTCTATTCTTCTTTCAATCACAATCAATCTCCAGTGCTATCTTTCATTTTGCTCAGGCTTAACCTCCTCACACTTTCTCACTTCTTCCAAACTTCCCTTCTCGCCCACCTCAGACTCATTTCTTAGTTCTAGTTTGCCCACTCTCTCTTCTAGCAGTTTCATGTCCCTTTTCCTAACCTCCTCATTCTCTCTTTGCCTATTCTCTATACTTTCCAATTTATTCCATACCTTTTCTTTTTCTCCTTTCCATAATTGATCACATTCTTACCACTTTTGTCTTACTTTTCTTACCTCATCTTTTACCTCCTCTCCTTTGCTCTTCAGATAATTCTGTCTTCCGCAAGTCTCCTTTCTAAATCCCTTTATAAGGGCTTCAAATTTTGTAGACATATCCCCTTCATCCCTGTCTCTCTCCGGCGTTTTTTTATGTCTTAACCTTTTTAATATCATTGCCCCTCTCCGCACCTTCGCCTCCCTGCTCTCTTTTCCTTTTATCATCTCCCGCTTTCTCCACTTCATAATTCATACTCTTGTTGCACATCGCGCTCGCCGACTGTGGCCACCTGTGTAACAAGTCCCTCGATTCCGAGCTTCTCGATTTCGAGCTAAGCCTTTCCAAATTCGTGGGCCTCCCGCGCCTATTTTGTATTTTGTAGGCCGTTTATATTTGATTAATGTGATACCGTAATACGGGGCTAAGCGAGCCGTTTCTTCTAGTTTTCTCAATATATTACCGAAAAGAATTGAAACTGTATATTGACTCCTTTCTCTTCCGTATGCTATAGTCAAAATACTTAATTTAACAAGTACCTTGCTATCATAGTCCAAATGTTGTCACTCTGCACCCCTTATAAAGGATAAAGACGGACAAACGCGTGGTTTCAAGTCGTACAATTTCAATAAAAAGGCGAAAATAGTTTTTGAATAATACCAGATGGCAAAATATCATAAATTAAAAGCATATATCGGTATTCTAGAGTAGATTCAAAACATATGATGACTAACAGCAATTACAACTGGATCAAAATCGAGTTTCTGTAAAATATAATGTTATATCATTATTTGTTATCGAGGAGTGAAGGAGGGTCCAAAAATCGCCAAAAAAGGTGTTACATAATATACGGATGACTCTTAATCTGTAATTTTTTCTACATGTGCTTTAAAATTCCACAGAATTTATTCAAGATTTTTAGAGTTTCTTTATTAACAAGGCATACAAGTCCTGATGGATTTTTCTGTGATTTTAGTGGAATTTTATGCTGTGAATTAAATACAAATTTATGAGAACCAAACTTATGTACGTAAACGTATATTAATTAATAAACCCCAATCTTGTTTTCGCAATTATTTCATACCCAAAAATTTAACTAAGCATTCGTTTTTTTCTTAATTGGCTAACTTACATTCACAAACTTATTAACAAGTTTTATTTTGTATATTTAAAAACAATCAGGTCTTCCCATTACACGAGTTACCTGCCTTAGAAAAACTACAAAAGTCATGGGTTCGGGCATTTTTGAGCCCGCAGCCCTTGGATGAGATTTGCCGATACTTTGGGGTGAAAATCACCATGTACTTTGCATGGCTAGGACACTACACCACCGCCCTTATCGTTCCAGCTGCAGTGGGTGTCATATACTGGGTATGCATAAAGATTATCACTGATAACAATAATGGTATTTCAAATATTTAAAAGCATTCTTTTCAGTTTTTTGTCAAAATTATTTGTGTATTTTCTATTTTAATCATCCCGTTTTTGAATCAACAAAAACTTTCCTAATAAATATTTTTAATTTTCTTTATTAGTGTGTCGACGATTTCAGATATTCCGTAATTACGGGTAAGTTGGATAAGTGTAAATAAACAATTAAAGTAAAAATTTTACAAGATTGTAATTTGAAACTATAAAGTAAAAATATCCACTGACTCTTATAATGTATGTTTGATTAAATCTTCTGACATTCATAGGAATACATAATAATGAAAATAAAAGATAACAATTTCAATTTGGAATGAACGTTCAGTGATATTGAGAAACTTACCTTTGTATAAATTATTATAATTTACTTACATTTGATTCCGAAAATAGAGTACATTAATATCTCCAACTAGCTTCGGACTATTGACAGATGTTTTTATTTATATTTATTCAATCGGTTAGTTTGTAATGTAGACGGTCGAGCCTGTTGAGGTGGGTTCCGAACCACCAAATGCCCAGTAGAAGTGGATAGACAAATTGCCAGTGGTACTGGCACAAGGATCGAACCCCAGGCCTCCTTGCTCGGAAGCCTAACGTGCTATCGCCTGAGCCACTAAGATCCCCTATGATTTATAATTGCTTAATCGCAATTCATTATTATAAATAATAGTAAAAAACTAGGATAATAGAAGTTGTTATTTTTAAGGTTAGATGATACAGTTTATGAATTTCAAAAGCAACATTTCTTTTTTAACATATTTCTCATTTGTTTAAATAATTTTTTCACCTGTAAATCATTAAAAGTTATTATTTTCTGAAATGAATTTTAAATTGATATATTTGTGAAAGATTGTTTGGAATTATTAAAAAAATTAATAATCTTTCACTTGCGTCTTTTTATAAGAAAGAGGGAGAAAAGTCTAGAGTTTACGATTCTCTTGCACTATGTCGCATATTATGCATCATTTTCTTAACGCATAACTTATTCCCTAAACATTCAAACAATAACAATTTTTTAAAACATTTTTCACGGTCACGTTATGGATAGATCTTTTTTTAGATTTACTTCTTTGAGATAAGAAAATACTGAATGATAAAGGACATAGTGTAAGATATTGGCAAAATACAAAAATTTTCTTCATCGTTCATATGAAATTAAGCAAGTGATTTTAATTGTTTAAATAGTTGCCTAATATCATGAAAAAAATATTACTTTTAAAATACGTTAATTTTATCATTAATTCCATAAAAAACTGACTTCTCACGATTTTATTCAAGAAAAATGATACAAATAGACATTTGTTAAACAGTTGCGAAATATGCTGAAAACAATTTTTTTTCGACTTTCATTAACTCTACCATTTATCCCGAAATATAGTAACTTTTCAGGATTTCCTGAGAAAAAGTTGTTTAAACAAATATGCATTGCTTAAGTGATTAAAAATAAGTTGAAATATACTTGAAAACTTGTCACTTATCGAAAAAAAAATTATTCATGTTGAAAAAAATGCAATAAATGCCGTCTTAGTATGAATTTGATATAAAACTGAAATTTTTCATTTTTTGCGATATTTTATGGGTACAATACAATTGAATTGGGGATGCGAAAATTAAAAGTTATAAGCTGGAAATTATTTCTTGAACATTCTTTAAGAAGTTACTAAACTTTAAATTACAAAAAGTTAAAACAAATACATATTTTTGCCATTTTTTTTTAACTGAACTTTTCTTATAAAAATTTAATACATTATAGAGAAAAAATCTAATAGTCGAGATTCTAGTGATTTGCTTTTATTGTAATATAATTTAATCTAATCCAACCATAATCCGGTTCCAACCCGCAAGTCAATTTGCAGACGTAACTTTTGATATACACGAAGATCGTTCTCGGCACAATCAATACCCATGCAACGGGAGATACATATATATGTGCCGTCCTATATATGTCATGTGCGTTTTTCTATAATGTTTCCAGAAAATCATGTATTTACATAGAATTCTTTTAAGTTTTACAAAAAAAGTATGATTACGCATAGTCAAAAAGAATTCAAAGTTCTATAACCTCTTCAAAAAAGCTATGTCACTAACTATTTTAACATAATAATTTAAACGAATCTGTATAAATAACAGAAAATACTGAAGGTTCTTTTTAGAGTAGATGGAAAATTATAATATGTAATTTTTAAATTAATTTTTTCCGAAAAAAGATCTACTCTTGTCGCTCAACTGGGAATCGAACTATATAACTTCAGATTGCCGGTCGGGTTCTTTCCCGTGAAGCTATTAGAGAGATCGAAAGAAGGATTTGAAACATTTATTTTTCATTTAGTCTAAAAATTAGACTTGTCTTGAGATAGCGTATATTTCTAAAAAGATATTCTTCTTTCGATCTCTCTGATAGCTTAGTGGGAAAGCACCCAACCAGCAATCAGAAGTTCTATGGTTCGATTCCTAGTAGAGCGACCATAGTAGATCTTTTTACAGAAAAAAATGAATTTAACAATTTTAACATAACACCCCAGTTACATTCTTTATTTAGTTTATACTCTCCCCCTTTTATGGGGTTGAGAGTTTTTAAATAACCATTACCAGGTGTATACATATGAAACCGGTATTTTTTCAAGAAAAAAACACATTTATTTCAAGAGAATGATAACAAATATTTTATTCAAAGTATGCGTCCTC
>NC_046663.1:90630046-90636063 GCF_010883055.1 Belonocnema kinseyi | reverse complement strand
CCAATTAGCACAAATGGTAAGTTCCGACAGTGCCTACAAGTGTGCCTACTGGCCGCTAGATGGCAATACCGGTTTCATATGTATACACCTGGTATATGAATTCTTACAAACAAGCCAAGTTTCCCCCTGCCATTATCATTCTCAAAATTCGATTCTAATTCTGCAGCATTACTTTCTACTTCTCCTTAATGAGAATTAGGAAGTCCTAAAAATTTTTTGTCGTGATTTAATCCAGCAGTAAATCCTAGATTATTTTTTAATAAAATTAAGATTCTACTAATTATTGTATTCTTTCAAGGTCGGCATCATCGGTAGGAATCAAGCGGTGGAGGATGTAGCCTATGTCCTATTTTCTATTTTTAATGTTATTTGGGCAACCGTGTATTTGGAGACTTGGAAACGCAGAGGTGCAGAATTAGCCTACAGGTGGGGCACTTTCGATCAGCGAGATGATTTATTACTTGAGCCAAGACCACTTTTTACGGTAAGAAATAAGAAGCATATCTTTTATATTGAGTTTCGAAATCTGATTTGCATTAGCCTTCAAAATAAAAAAAATGATAAGTTACTACCACTAATATGCAAAGATATATCACAAAGTTTATATAACAAATTGGCCAGAAAACTTCATTTTCAAAATTCACTGATTTTAGTTTATTCGTAATTTATACCCAACCATTTTTTCATTTATCCTGGCCATTAATATTCAAAGACATTTTTAAACTAAAAGGACGAATTTTCAACAAAATAACTAAATTTTATACCAGAAAAAATTATACACCTTAAAAAACAATAAAATTTAATAATAAAACTAATTTTCAATGAATAGTTGCATTCTTAACAAGAATGCTGAATTTTCAAACAAAAAAGATTAACATCCAATCAAAAACAGTTGCATTTTCAACAAAATAATTGAATTTTCAAGCCAAGAAGTCGAATCTTTCAGACAAAGTTGACTCTAGAACCCTAAAATGTGGATTTCAAACAAAAAAAGTTAATTTCCAATCATGAAATATTATTTTTTAACGAAAATAGTTCAACTTTACATAAAAAGACGTATTTTTTCAAGTGTCAAGACGATTGAATACGTGAAAGTGTCTCAAAAGTCCTAGCGCTGGCTATGGTTTCGTTTAAAATAAGAAGTCCCCTAAAAAACATTCGTATTCTATAGATTTCGACGTGCTAATCGCGAAAACGATATTGATTTTTCCAAAAAGCTTGTATTTTGTTATAAACCATTTTTCATACACATTTTCCTTCAAGAAATAAAAACAAATCGTTGTATTTTTTTCGTGAATATTACTAAATTCACATAGAAAGGTATCGCACCATTTTTACACACGAACAATGGTTTTCGAGTTCTGAATTTTTGAAAAAATTGAAGAATTCACTATCACACATTTTAATCTCGTTTTCTATCCATCAACATAGGTTTTACACGAATTCGCGCTAAAAGTATTAAATTGTTTGTTAATAAAAATTTTTACAAAAAAAAATGATGACAATTACTGTCTTCACAGGGTTTTTATTCTATATCGTCATAATTTACTTCATAACCATCATTAATTTATCATGAATAAACCCTTATTTTGTATTAAAAAAAACTAGATATTTCTGTTCGCAGGTTCCTACACTTGAAATCGCAGAACCTTTCGAGGGCGAAATTTCTTATTTTTTAGAGGAAATTAGGCGATACGTATTTTTCCGATTTGCAAACAGAAAATGATCTCGGCCCCGAAAATGTTTTAGCCCGCATGATGATGATACTAAGAACGCTTGCTTTTATAATGAGAAACTTAAACAAAATATTTAGAAAAATAAAAAAGGTGGGGTTTTCCCAAAATTATACTTTTTCCATATTTTCAAAATTTGAAGAAAATAATGAAAAAGATTTTCTTAAAAACCTTACCTTTTTTTATTTTTCTAAATATATTTTTTTTAATTTTCTACTGATAAAAGAAAGTCATCTTAGCAGCATCATGCGGCCTAAGCAATTTTTGAAGCCAGGAGAATTTTTTACCCCAAAAATGTAGTTTTTTAATTTCTTTCGTGAATCATGATAAATATCGCAAAAGAACAAGAGACATTTTTCATAGAACTTTTTTAGACGTGCAAACATTTTTTTAACATTTTTTCGTATATATCATTGTTTCCAAGAAAAAGTACGAAATTCGTTTCTAACAAAATAATGATTCTTCTGACTACAAAAGTTATTCAGGAAGCATCAAACTTTTTATATCTTCATTCTCAATGTTCAAGTTCAAAAAAAAATTGAGAAAAATGTAAAGGTGGATTTTTTTGAAAAAATCTATTTTTAATTTGTTTTCAGAAAAGCCACTGCTATTTTCTTCTATAAATAAGTATCTAATATAAGAAGTTAGCAATAAGAACACGAAATGTTATTTTTCTGGTCGCATTAACTACAGATATGAGAAACTTATGAATTGCATAATTAAGATAATTTTGTATAATAATTCAAAAGGCCAATGTATCATATTGGGGGGGGGGTAAAGGTTCCATGTTCAAAAAATCGATTTTTTTTGTCTTTTCTTATTGTTAAACATTTCAAGAATATACTTTTTTGACAAAAGGGGTGTTTTCCATCCCCAAAATGGTGGAATTTTTCGCGGAAAATAGCAGATTACACTTTAGATAACCACCAAAAATTTTTAAATGCAAAAAAAATAATCAGAGAACGTACGGCGGGGGAGGGTGAGGGGAGGATTTGATGATACTTTGACTAAATTTAAAAGGTTTTTGATTTCAGATAATTCCCGACCGAGATACAGTGAATACCGCAAATTGCTTTTTTTCCAAGACGTTCTGGAACAATCTCTGTCACCGGCTTGTTTTTAAACATTTTCAAATAGAAAAATTACAGAATATTTCCAAAAGTATATTAAATAATGTACAAAAAATTATAATATATTTGCTCAATCCATACTCTTTAAAAAAATTCGCAAAAACAGTGCTTTTTACTCTGAAACCTTGACCCCTCCCCCTACCGCAACTTAAGTTAGGTCAAGTTAAATGTCGATATAGAATATAAACCCTGGAAAAAAAGTACCCAGTGTGCACAAAATTTGGCGACGTCTTTACGACAAGATGTCGTAACGATGTCGTAAAGACGTCGCCAAATTTTGAGCCCACTGGATAATTTTCGTCATTTTGTTATTGCAAAAATGGTTATTAACAACAAATTTAATTTTTCTAGTATGAATTCGTATAAACCATACGTTGATGGATACAAAATTTATGATGATTATTCGTAAGAACTATACTTTCGGAGCTACATCGTTTTCGCACTTTTGGAATTTTTGGGATTTCAGCGCCAGGACTACAAAATTGAAATGCAAGATTTGACTGCCATAAACATACCCACATATCTAGTCAAATATAATCTTGTAATACAAAAAAAATTAACTTCAATTTGATAGAATTTTCAATTTTCAGCAGTCAGATAATAGCTTGTAATAAAAAATTATTTTCAACTTAAACTTGATGGAATTTTGAATTGTCATGAAAAATGCGTGTGTTTGCAAAGTTTCACGTTGATTGCATGTGTGGAAGTGTTTCAAAATTGAAATTCAAAATTTGACTGTTACAAACACACCTACATAGCAAGTCAAATGAAAGCTTTTAAAAATATTCAACAATATGAAGATTTATGAAAAAACCCTTCTATATTAAATTTCAGGGGACTCTAGAAATTTCACCAGTCACAGGAAGGTTGGAACCTACGTATCCAAGATGGAGGAGAAACGTGTTTCGATATTTTGTAAGCGTTCCAATCATCGCCATTTGCTTATTCTTCGTATTCATCGTCATGATTCTCAGCTTTCAAATTCAGGTAAGAATTTAAACTAATTTCACGTCAGTCAAAACAGTTCAAGAGCAAACATAATTTTAGAAATCATTTTCATCTCAAAATTCGTTTCAACATTTTCAAACTTTAAAAGTGGAACGCAGTGGAGAAACTAATTTATTGTAACATTTTTTATAATTTTTCAGTGTTGCACACGTCACGCTTCAAAATTATTGTTACTTCCTAAAAGAAATTTTAACAAGTGACCGTTACCGTTACTTTTTAAAAAAAGTAAAGTGTTACCGTTACCATTATTGGAAAAAGTAATGCGTTATGTTGCTACTACATTTTTTTCACATTTTTATTGCCGTGCGTCATTTTAAATTCCCAGAAACATTAGACAGTTCGTTTTTTTATTTCAATTTTTTCAACTTGACAATTATATATCAATTTTCGTAAATTACTATAGAATTTTACATTTATAATTTATAAGCCGTTTTGATTTTAGACCTTTATTAATTCTATACCACAATATATGCGTGAAATTTCTTTTTATTTTAATGAAACTATTTTTTCAAAATGTTTATCACCCAAACATGATGAGAGAAAAAATTTATTTTAATTATTATTTCAAGAAAATAAAGGAAACGAACAATGATTTTCAATTCTCGTATTTGTACATTTATTTGAAAAATAATTGAAACGTCTATTATTCGCTTATTTCTTTAATTAAGCATTGATCAATTCGAAATCTGTTTGGGTTTGTAAAAGGTTTTTTAGGAATTTATTTTCTCTAATTGTCCGTTTGTATTGTTGAATTGTCTATCTTTAAAAAAAAAATCCGGCTGTTCGCACCGAAATTTCGGTGCAAATAACCCTTTTTGCTTTCCACTGGAATTCATACTGAAAAAATCCAGTTATTCGTACCGATATTTCGGTGCACGAAGCCACGGCCTTGTAGTAATTTGCAAGTATTATCTAAGCTTTCTTAACATATTTTTTCTTAATTTTAATAAGAAAATTTTAAAAATTGAATTGAGACTAATGCAAATCATGGAATATGTTTAAAAACATGATTTTTGTTCATTTTTAAATATATATTATTTAAATAATACTAAAGTATGATTACTTTCTTTTCAGTAAAATATTTTTTTTACTCTAAGCCAATTTTTATTAGGAAAAAATATTTGATTGGTAATTCATATAATGTAGTATAAACAATATAAATACAAATAACAAATTTCGTAATGTAACGCACAATAATTTAAGTTAATTTACATTATAGATGGAGTAGGATTTTTTTTCAAGAAATAATTTTAATTTAAAAAATATTATTTTCCATCTAGTCTTATTAAAACTTTAAGCATTTTCTGTTATTGAAGATTCTTAACTTGATCGATATTGTGTAGATTTTCTGCCTTCATTGTTTGGAGGGTTGATCTACTGTCGGTAAGGTACAATCTCTGATGATATAGCAGATAAATTTAAAAAATTTAAAAATAATTACTTGTACCATTAACACCTAGCTAAAAATTAGCGTTATGTTCTTGAATTATGAGTTCTTATTCTGATCCCTCTAATAGCTTAATTGGAATAGCACCTGACCGGAAATCAGAAGTTTTGTGCTTCGTTTCCCAATGGAGTGAAGATGGAGTAGGATCTTTTTTTCAAGAAATAATTTTAATTTAAAAATTTGTTAATGTTACTTTTTAAAATAAGTAATGTGCTACCGTTAGTCTTTGCCATTAGTAAAAAAATGTAACGTTGCAAATAACGCGTTTGGCGAGAACTCTTGGTGAAACTAAATTACTTTTTGAAGGTATTTGGTGGAAATATTTTTTTTTTTTGTACAAATAGAAAGACTTGGAAAAGATGTATTTGTACCGAAATGTCGGTAAATAACATTCTAGCGAAAAATGATAAGAAAAGAATTCTTTCGTCGAAAAATAATATTTAAAAAATAACGAAAGATTAAATTTTGTTAATTTCTAAGTAAAGTGGCAAAAAAATATTTTTTAATTTTTTCTGTGCTCTTATCTATGAAAAAAGAAAATACATACATTTTTTTAAGTTGAAAATAAATTAAACAAAAAATTTATTTGACACTTAAAAATATTTACGTATTTCTTTAGTTTATTAATAAGAGCGTCAAAAAATGCAAACCACCAAGGGGCCATCTATATACTGCGTTGACATTTTTTCACCACTTTTT
>NC_046663.1:90605907-90629946 GCF_010883055.1 Belonocnema kinseyi | reverse complement strand
TGCCCACGTGGTATATGGGTGGCCCCCAAGGTGATTTGCATCTATAAAATATACAAAAAAAAATATATAAAAAAATTGTTTTGTCCATGCATACAAAATTTCAAAAATTTAAAGTTTGATAATGTTCAATCGACTTGCCCAATGGTGAGAATTTTTTTTGACATTCTTTTTATTTGTTCGTGAAGTCACAAAGAAACTTTCGAGTGCTATTAATAAGGAAACTAATCATTTTGAGTTTTTACGGCGCACCCTATAAAATAGTTTATTATAAACTTAATGTGCATTATGTTTTAATTTTTCCAAATTAAATTGTACAATTCTTGATTCTCGTTAATTAATAAAATATTTTTATCATCATTTCAGGATTGGTGGGATGCACGTTTAGAAACTGCCGGTTATGGATTTTGGCTTAGTTATGTTCCGAAAGTTTTGCTCGCAGTAGTAATCGCCCTCATGGACGAGGCATATTTCAAAGTCGCTGTTTGGCTGAACGATTTAGGTATGTTTTTATCGAAGGATTTCATTTCCTTTTCCAGAAAAAAATCTTACTTACAAATAGAACAGAAATATTTTCAGCCTTGTATCTTTGTTATAAATTAAATTAATTTGTAATAATCTACTATTACTGCTTATTACCTTTAACATATCTTTCAGACTCTAGTTATAATTGTTGATATAACATTTAATTATTAGTGAGTAATACTGTATTAACATCAAGGTTTCAACAGACGTAAAAAATATGAAGAAATTATCTAATATCTACTGCCAATTTTATTATTTGAAGGAGGGTTTCGTTCGAAATTAAATTTGTTTATTTAATAATGCACGTGTAGAAGATATGTAGTTAATGTCCCAAATACTTTCTTTTATCGCTTAGCTTTCTTATCTCAACTAGGGATACAAATGTAGTCGAAAGTGCTATGGCACCTTTAGTTAATCGTTTTAATTTATGAGGTCATTTTCCGTTAAATTATAGAATAATCCTGCACTTTTATTACTAAATTTTTATTTAAATATCATTTTAAAATATTTTTTCTTTTTAACATTTATTATTTTCAAACTTTCTGAACTTGAATCTCAACTATGTTAAGTCGAAATTATTCTACACAATTATTAAATATATTTTTCACTAAAATTTTCTAATGAAATTTTGTTAAAACTCTTTCCATATTCTTTCTGATTTATTTATGAACTTAATCTATTTTTCGGGAAATGGACAAATTTTTCAAAAATGTATGGAATCGTTTTCAAGATTTTGTGTAGCATGGGAGCTAAAAAATGTTGTGATTAGAGTGTCACAATAAAGTTATTCGCGTTTCTCAAGTAGATATAGTTTATAAATTTTTTGTGTTGGACGCAGAAAACTATCGCCTTGACACCGAGTACGAGAATCATCTGATCTACAAGGTCGCACTGGTAATGAGAATAAATTTCCACTTTGAATTGTTAAAAAAAGCATTAATTGCAGCAGTGGTGCAGTGGTTCACCAAAAATTTTCTAAGCATTTGAAATCGTTTTTTTTTGTTAGTCTCTTTATTTAATTGCTCATTAACTTTTTCTGTATAAGAAATAAAAAATTCTGCACAATAATTAATGCCGTTGGTCAAAAAGGGACCTGAATAGTGTTATGGTCAAAATTAAAATAAATGCGCCAAAAGAGTCAACTCCAACTGCATGTACTCTACTGAATTCTGCAATAAAAAGTATATCAGTAATCTATCATTTTTCTTCAAATTGATGACAAGGTATGTTAATTATCGAAAAGGAATCTAAGTAATTTTTCAAATTTCCGCTGATATTAGAAGTGAAAATATATAACTAATAGTAAGAATGGGGTAAGCCTAAACTAAAAGCTGAAAATCAGTTCAGCGTCATGAAAGCCTCCCCTTCCTATATTTTCCCTCTTCTAATACCCCTAATTTTCTCTCTCTTCCCCTCACTGCACCCATTATGACCCCTCCCTTTCCCATCATCTTCCTCCTCTACTTCTTATCCCCAGCCATCACTTTCCCTTCCCTGCCCATCCCCACTACCCTACCAGCTCACCCTTCACTTCCCTTAATACCCTTCTTCACTTTTAATCATTTTTCTTACATCTCCTCACTTCTCGTCACTACCAGTCATTCCACTATTTCCTCACCTTTTCCTCTTACTTTCTTAACTTACCATCCTCTATTTTTCCTCAGTTCCCCGCAGTGGCGTAGCTACGACATTTTCCGCCCGGGGCCAAAAATAATTTGACGCCCATAATTCTCAAATCTGCATTCATTTCAAAGATCGTTTTGCTGCCACATGTAATTGCGCCCGGGGCAGCGGCCCCCTTCGCCTCCTCCTAGCTACGCCACGAGTTCCCCGACTCTCTTTTGTCCTAACTGTCCCCACTTTCTCTCTCCTAATTTGTCCTTATTTACTCCACTTCCCCTCTCCTCACTTATCCTATTTTTCCTCCACATTTCCCACCACTTCATACATTTTCCCGTCCCTCATTTCACCTCATATCACCTACTTCCCCTTTCGAAATTTACCCGGTTTCTCCCCTACCTCCCCTTCCCTAAATTCGCCACGATTTCCCTACTTTCCCTCCCCTTATTTTCTCTTTCTTACCCCGGAAAAAAGTACGACCGACGTGCAGACGGACCCCCGCCTGAAACTATAAGGGTTTCTGCCCGTGTCTGCGAAACCATAAAAATAGAATCAATCAGAAAACAATGGTTTTCAACATCAAAGTCTCAAAAGTCGATAAAAAATTCTAAAATGTATTTAAATTTTCTTACCTAAAATCAAAGGAATGAATTTTGTAACTTTTGATGGCAAATAATACCGGCACAGATAGAAAAAGTGGTCCGCCCGGTGGTCTTAATCAGCATATCTATATGTTTTTGGAGTCACTGAATCTGAATGAGGGGTCCAAATAACCCAGCTGGCTCATATTTCTCGAAAGACGCAAAAATAGACGTAAAATCGACGAAAATAGCGATTTTTCGATTATATTTTTGCAAATAAAAAAATATATTTTTATGTCCAATGGACCTAACGAGCATATTTATATGTTTTTGGGGCCACTGAATCCGAATCCGGGGTCCAAATAACTCAGTTGGTTCATTTTTTTTCGAAAACCGCAAGAATAGACGTAAAATCGATGAAAAAAGCGTTTTTTCGTTAATATTTTTGCAAGAAGAAAAAAATATATTTCTGTGCCATATTTATATGTGACGTGCGTCAAAGAAAAGGGGCTGACTCTAAGAAAATCGATATCGATTTGGATTAACTGACCAAAAAAACAAATTGATATGGTGATTAAGTCCACTAGACGTCAATTTTTGTTCATCTGAAAAATAAAGGACAAATCACCATTTTTTGTATTTTTCCGGCTAATTTAAAGTTTTAAAGACAAACTGCGATGTAATTAGGTTATTTTTACCGCGAAATTGGATTGAGGGACCCAAAAAAGTAGACATAAGCTAGACATAAAAATTTCCATTGGACCCCGAATTCGGAATTCGGATTCAACGACTCCAAAAACGTATAGATATGCTGGTGTAGTCCGCCGGGCAGACCACTTTTTTTGTGTTGAAAACAAAATTCTAAAATGTGTTCCAAGTTTCTTACCCAAAATATAAGATACGTATTTTCCTGATTTTAATGGTATTCAATTTCACAAAAAGTTGTATCCCCCTAGCTGCTGGGTTTAGCATTCTTTTTTAACCTATAAATCTCAATGATCGAAAAAAATCTAAAATGGGTTGCACTTTTCTTACCTAAGATCTGAGAAACGAATTTTGTGGATTTCAATAGTAAATAATTACATATAAAATGTAATCCTCCTAGCTGCTGGGGTGAGCAGTTCAAGGGTTAAAAAAATGTTTTCCGCGGAAAGTAGGGGAATGAGACTTCTTTTGCAATTATTTAGTATCAAAATATACCGAATATAAGGGTTTGAAAATGACAACTTGCCAAACAAAAAATTTCAATTTTTTAAACAATTATTCACCATCAATAGCTACAAAATTCATTCCTACGAATTTAGGTTAGCAATTTGATACACATTTTCGTTTTTGTGATTAAGAGGTTGAAAACCAATGCTTTCTCCAGCAGCTAGGGGGATGAAACTTTTTTTACAGATATTTGGCATCCAGCGCTACAAAATTCATTCTGATTTTATAAAAGAAACTTTTATTTTTTGTTTCACATACACGTGGGAACTCCAGTTCGATCTCTTTTTGAAAAATGGCTTCAATTACAAAAAGTTCAAAATTTTCTACTTGATACGCCGATTATAAAATTTTTTCATAACTTTATAATATCCATTATTCTTCTGAAAGAAGTAATAAATAACGATGAAATAGTATAATATAATATTTATTCTATAAAGTATTATTATTAATATATTTCATATTTTCATAAAATCAAACGATTTATGTAATATTTATTCATCCATCATCAATTTATCAATATTTATAATTAATAACAGAAAATTTAGAGGATGGAGGTGTCTCAAACCAGAAACGCTTTCACAAGCTTCAAACGCTTCAACTTAGGATAAAAAGGCTTTTGTCCGTTTTTTAGATATAGATATAGGTACATATATTATACACTGGCTGTCTATATTATCATTGTTGCATGGTTCGTGCGGCTTATGCTATTTGTTCTTATATCGCTTACGTGCTCGAAGAAAAAAAGGACGAATTGATTTTTATTAAGTAAACCTAATACTTATTAATATTGATAATTTACTGCTGAAAAATGTATTGAACTTTAGATTATCAGTCATTATAATATGAAGTAAAAACCAATCATCACGTAGTAGGCCACCTAAAAAGCTGGAAAAAACTTCTATAGGTTTTTTGGATCGCTGATCTCAAATTCGTTTTCGAAAATTTCAAAAACACATTGGCGGATCCAATATAGCGACCAAAAAACTCAAACAATGGTTCGATTTAATCGAAAATTTCTTTGTGTAGGTTTTTTGAGTCAGTAATTTCAAATCTGTTTCGAAACTTTTGACAAAACTGGCTCATCCAATATGGTGACCAAAAATCACAAAAAATGGTTCCAATGTAAAAAAAATACGATAAAAACTAAAAAAATGGTTGGATTAAAATGAACATTTTTTATGGGCGTTTTTTTAAACGCTGATTTAAAATCTGTTTTTGAGACTATAGAAAAAAACTCGCATAATAAATTATTACTTGAGTAATAAAAATTTCAAAAAATGGTTCGATTTGAATTAAAATTATTTGCTTCGGTTTTCTCATTCGCTGATCTCAAATACGTGTTCGAAACTTTCAAAAACAAATTGGCGAATCCAATATGGTGACCAAAAAATGTCAAATGCTTTATTTAATTGAAAAATTCTTAGTTTAGGTTTTAGGATTGCTAATTTATAATCTGTTTTTGAAATTTTGACAGCAAACTGGCGATTCCAATATTGCGACAAAAAATTTTTAAAAAACATTTAATTTTAATGGAAATTTTTTTATAGCTTTTTGAGTCATTGATCTCAAATTCGTTTTCAAAAGTTTAAATATCAAAATGTCGGATCCACTATGGCATTCCAAAAACTCAAAAAATGGTTTTATTATAATGAATAATATTAATAAAATAATCATTTAAATCGTTTACAGTTTTGAAAAAAAATTCAATGTTAGATGAAAAAAACAACACATGAATTCTATTTAATTTTCCCCGTAGAATCGAACAGCACTTTTTTGGGCGAATCGATATTCACAATAAATTGTTTAAAAAATACTTATTCAAACAATTGGGAAAGTTTTTTTAGATGGCAATTTATTATATTTTGCATACTCAATTGCTCTAAGAACACTTTTGATGTTGTTTCTGCGTCAATTATTTCGAACTTGACTTGATTTGAGGTGAAAACATTAAAATAATCACTACCAGTTGAAAATTTATAATGCCCTGCGGAACAAATTTATTATTTAAAAAAAATGTATTTTAAAAATAATTTCATTTCTTTTTATCACTAATCGTTCGTTTGAATATGAAACTAATAGAATAAAAAATTACTTTAATTACTTTTGCATTTACTTTGGTATAACATATATTAACAAAATAGTGATATGTCTGTAATACAAACTGCTCTGCAAAATGTGTAAATTTAAGAGTTAAAAAACATTTAAAATATATATTTCATTATTTTTTGTATAAATTCTGAATTACCAGGCCTTGTTTTACTGTTTCCGCATATATATTCCTTTTTATTGTGAAAATTTACTTTTTTTAGTTTTATCCAGGTTTTTGGAATTCGGGCTTTAGTTCTTCTCAAAATTATAACACTAAATCTATAATTAGCAAATCAGCAAGCTTCATGAAATAAATTATTATTAAAATATTATGTACGTCAAACTCTTCCGTTTTTCAATTTTCACATATTGCTAACTGTTACATGTATTTTAATTAACCGTCTCTAACAATCGAATCTTGTGTATTTTACCATTCAAAATTTGGTATTTTAGTTCCAGTTCGTCAACTCCTTCTTATCTCTATTCTACATCGCATTTTACCTACAAGATCAGGAAAGACTCAAAGAGGTAATCATTCAAATTATTTCAAATCCAATTCTAATTCTAATCTAATCTTCCCATAAAGAATTTAAAACAAAAATAGCAAGTTATATATATTTAAATATCTAAACGTGTTATTGAATTTATTTTTTCAGCAATTGGCTGCTCTCTTGATTGCGCGACAAGTTATAGGAAATTTGAAAGAGTCTGCTGTGCCCTATTTAATTGAACAATTGCGTCTCGCTCGATTGAGCTTTGAACTTTTCGGAGCCCTAAGTCCTAGCGAAGCTAGGAGACCACCTGGAGAAGCTGAGGTGGAAAAAGAAAAGGAAACTTCCAAAAAAGAAAATGAGGACGAGAAAAGTGAGAAGGACGAAAAAACTGAAGCCGGAAAAGGGAAACCGAGAAACGTTAGCCAAGCGGAACTGGAGAGCTCTCTCTACAGAGTAGGACACCCCACTAATTCTCTACTTAGTGAAATTGCTTTCAAGGTTTGGTCTAGAATTAGCTGATTCTTTTTCATTTTCTTCATTTTTAACTTCTTGAAATGCTCGTCTTATTTTTAGATATAATGTTAAAAACAATAAGCAACAACGAAGACTTCGATTATTTTACAAAGATTTTAGATTTATTTTAAAGAGAGCACAATGGTTTCAATGATTTCCGAAAGATTTCAATAATTACACAAATATTTCAAAAATTTCGGATAGATTTTAAAGATTTCAATGATTTCCAAAATATTTCAAAAATATTTCAATAATTTCACAAATATTTCCAAAGATTTCATAAGATTTCACAAAGAATAAAAATCGAATAAAAAAATGCTGGAAAAATTTAAACAATCCGATGAATCTAATCATTCGATTTCAGAGGGGGGCAAATCAATAATTTGCCCCTCTTTGGTCGATTTCTGGGGAGAGGCATTGTCCTTTGTGCCCCTAGGGCTCCGCAGCCTCGGAAATTACTCCAAATCACATATCAACTTT
This sequence comes from Belonocnema kinseyi, assembly GCF_010883055.1. Taxonomy (NCBI): domain Eukaryota; kingdom Metazoa; phylum Arthropoda; class Insecta; order Hymenoptera; family Cynipidae; genus Belonocnema; species Belonocnema kinseyi. The sequence goes on along the minus strand of NC_046663.1, from coordinate 90,622,436 downwards.
AGAGGTTTCTTATGTGTGGGTTCAACTTGCGTCAGACGAATAAAACTTTTTTTGTGTCCTTTTGTCAATAAATGCTGAAGAATTTTTTAATCTTTAAGGATTTATTTCTGATTGGTTACTCATGAACTAGAAGGATATTTTTTTTTTTAATTTTTAGCATCAAATATTGCTATTCTCAGTGAAAACATTTCGAATTTTGAAATTTATGTCTTTTTGCAGGATTTTTTAAACTTTAGGGGTTAATTTGGGATGGATTTCATTTGAATTAAAGAGATAAAACTATTTTTGAGTACTTTTTACATGAAATACAGTGAAACTCTTCTATAGCGCCGATGTTGGGACTGACGGTGGTTGGGAACTAACTCATTATAGCCCGCTTCACTTTTGTTTGTTCACACCTGAGTGCTCGCCTAAGTGCTCGCCTGAGTGACAACCGCAGACCCCGGCGCACCCCGCGCAGCTCCTATTACACTCCAGGTGCGAAATTCAGTTGGATGCCAGAGCTTGACCATCGGTCCAAAGTCGGCCTTGCTATGGTAACCGACCTACGGTAACCAGAGTTGAGCCGACTAAGCTGTTTTCAAGCTTCCATGGTCGTACCGACGTTGGCGACGGACTTTGGCGGCCAAAAAAAAGCCCTCCGCCGGCCAAATTCTGGCCCAACTACGGTACGACAATGGATAAATTGTGGCAGATTGGTCGGTCCGACTCTGGATACAGCAGTCGGATTGTTATAAGTCACCTTGACGCACCCGACGGTCGGTCAAACCTTGGCCTGAGTATGAGCAGACCGTCGGATAAACTCTGGTTAATTGTTACAAAAAGAACGTGAAAGTGTAGTCGGCCCGGCTGTGGTCAAGAGTTAACCCGTCCGTCGACGTCACATGTGCCCGTAACATTGGGTGCACATTAGGGTGGAGCAAATTTCCGAAATTTTGAAATTTGGGTTGGAATAGTGAAATTATATTGCCTATTGGGACAAATAATACGCCCTTAAAATTTTATTGAAAAATATTAAGTCCTTCAGGTTCCATAAGTCATGAGAAGTTTCCCAATATGTATCGGTCAAGAAGAAAAACCATAATATTCATTTTAGGCTTAAATTACTTCTTGGAAGGTTTTTCGTGGTTCATTTGTTTATTTTAAGTTCAAAAATTGAAGTTATGTTGATTAAAACGATTTAGCTCCATCGATTATCGATGAGACTAGATCGATTATCGACGAAGCTAGATCGATTATCATCCTGTGATTCCCCCTTTGGCACTGTGACTCACGTTTTCAGTCAGTCGTTCACAGTGTCGTGCCTTTCTTCATTTTGACGTTAAACCGAGTGCTATTTTTGTGATTTTTCGTTTTACTGTGTGATCCATTTGCAGTTGAAATGTCGAAAGTGACAACAAGAGTGAAAATAGTTTGTGACATTTTAGGGGAAGGCAAAATCTGCTCGGATAATGTTTTGCCCTCACAAGGTGATGTTCTTCGACATTATATTTTCATTTTCGTTGTATTGAAAAAGGAAAGCAACAAAGACCCTTCCTTCCAGGGAATAATTTTGCAGATTGATAAGTACGTAAAGAGTATATGGGAAAAGGCTTCACTCCCCATCGTCAGTAAAAAACGGTCTTCCGCTATAATTAAGAGTCTGCATGATGCTTACCAAAAACTGAAAAAGTACACAGAGAAGAATGGTTATTGGTTCAGTTGATAAAGAGGCTACAGCCCGTCTTCAAAGTCGTTTGTTCCGCAAGAAAAAGTAATTTCTCGGTCAAAAAAGCCAGAAAACTGAAACTGGGCCACAGCCTGGATGTTCCTATAGTTTGGAAAGTAGAGAAGATTCACCAAATGAAAGATTTTCCCCTGCGAGCATGAACACGAGCTCAGATGATGAATTTGTTGTCAAACCCAAAAAACCTAAAAAAGAGGTGCAATACATGACCGAAAAGATTCCAAATTTGGCCCTTGTCTGTGATTGCGCAGGGATCTCTGACAGGAAAGCATCCCTGATTGCAACTGAATTCATGAAAGACTTAGGGATCGAAGAAAATAAAGCTGTTGACCGCTGAAAAATTCGTCGAGGGCGAAAACAAAAAAGGCCTACAAGACTTGATGGGCGATTCAAAATAGAAAATTTTCAGTTTATACTTTTATTCAAGGAAGGACAAAACGATCAAAAAACTTCAAAAAGGAAAAACTATAATCACTGAAAGTGTTGTTGAAGAGCACATTAGTCTTGTTGAAGAGCCCGGTTCAATTACTTGGGGTACAAGGCCACAAGTGCAGGAACAGCAAAAGCGATTGCCAAAGCTCTGGTGGACTTTATCTTTGAAAACGAACTCTCAATTGACGAACTCTGTGTGCTAGGTTGCGACGGAACTACAACCAATACAGGCTGGAAGGGTGGTGCGCTGGCAGAAGTGGAGAAGACATTCCAAACATCTTTCCAATGGATGGTCTGCTTATTTCATGCCAATCAGCTTCCATTGCGATACCTTCTGAACACGTTGGATGGGGCGACCTCTGGTCTCACCAGTTACTCGGGGGATATTGGGAAGCAGTTGTCAAATTGTGAAACCAACCAAATTGAAAACTTTGAGCCTTTGGAGTCCAACATGCCACAGATGGGTGAAGGTTTGGACCTAAGTGTAGATTAGAAGTACTTGTACGAAATGGTAACCGCAGTTTGGGGGTAGTTCCAGAATCCCTTGCAAGGCGAAACCCTGGAAAAATGTCACACACCAGGTGGCTCACTACTGCAAATCGTATTCTGCGTCTTTACGTCTCAACCAAGCGTCCCAGTGCTGTACTGAGAGACTTGGCAGAATACGTCACTAAGGTTTATGCCCCTTTGTGATTTCAGATAAAAATGAAACCGATGTTCAAAGATGGGCCCAAACATCTGTTCAGCCTGATGCGGTTAACAAGATACCTTCCTAATAAACTAAAAGCCATTGTTGACCCAGTGATTAAGCGGAACGGATTTTGGTCTCACCCGGACTATTTATTGTTGGCAATGGTTTTTGACAGCAGGTCTGAGATCAAAGAAGATGCTCTAGACTTCATCAAGAAATCAAGAAAGAACTCTAATCCAACGAGATTTTTCAAAGTGCCACCATTGAACTTTAGTGCTGAGGATTACACTCAAATGATTGACTGGAATGCAGTAAGGCCTGTAGTAGAACCGCCTGTCATACGAATACTTGCTCCCGACTTGACTTTGGAACAATTAGAGAGAAAGAGCGCGATGGCTACATCTTCAACAAAATTGAATCCCAGAAGAAAAACCCTTATCTGAAAAAAATAGATCTTACGAATTGACTGACGATTCCCTACGGGATTGATACGCTCAGAAATCATGTTAATAGAACCTCATTTATTGCTCATCATCAGTAAGTTGAAAATTAAACGCAATTTCCTGTTTTCGTATATTTATGAATTTATGTTATATAAGTACATACCTATTCATGAAGAATGAAGTTATGGAACCTGAAGAAATTTTGTGATCACTCTGAAACTTTGCAAACATTTTATTCAGGTCATATGGCAACATAATTTCCCTATTCCATATAAAAATATTTTAAAGAAATTATTTGACAAATTTGCTCCACCCTAGTGCACATAACCTAATTAATTTCGATAGATCTACTTTCGGCCACAGTTGATCTACTCGTATCATTGGGAGGAACATTTGAGGGTAAATATTTATTAATTAGATATCTTTTAAATTATTATCAACTTTAGTTTCAAATCAACGAAAATGAAAAAACTTTTTTAATTTGTGACAAAATATCATAATAAAAAATGTCAAAATGAAACATTCAAAATTTTTAATTGAATACTGCTACATATTCAAAATGTATCTATTTTAATACATAATAAAGTCAATTTTAAATACTGACAAATTTTAAAATTCCAAAAAAGCGTCTAACCCTGAATATTTTCAAATAATATGTTCAAGTGAATAACCTATACATTTTAAAATTAGAAACATAGTCATCTTTTTTAAATTTTAAATCAGGTTTTCAATTTTTTATAAATAAATAAATATGACAAACAAAATGGCCATTTTTTGTGTTATGATTCCTTAAGTTATATAGAGTTACATCAGTTAAAGATGCTGCAATATTATATAACAAACATGCAAATTTATTAGAAAAAAATTATTTGTTCAAAGAATTTTGCTACGATTTCCCATAAGTTTACGTTTTTTGAATTATATTGCAGAAACTTTGGATAAAAACAATATAATGATGAAGAAATTTATTCGTGAAATTATTATTGATAATATTATAAATAAATTTAATAAACAAATGCATGTATCAGGCATTTTTCGACTTTTCCAACATTTTCGACAACTCTTTCGTTGTCAAATATCCAAATATGCATACCTACCTGCGGCGTACAATGGCCGATTCTGTATTCAAGTGTTGATAACTTATGTGTAGTGTCAATTTTGATCCGATCTGAACCGCTCTTTTTTTTAAATGCTTGTGAATACTTGTAGTTTTAAAAACACAGCCAGAATTAGGTTACTTGGGTTAATTAGGTTAGGTCAGAACGCTGCCTAAACTAAAAAACCACCGGAAATCATCATAGCCAGTGACTTAAAAATGCCAGTACTAATTTTGTCTGAATAATTAAAAAAATCACAGACAAAATTCAAAGGTATTGTGTTTTTAATGCTGGTATACATTGATAAAGTTTTCAGAGAGTTTAGTGGCGTGAAATCGTGGCCGGATATGATTCCTCTATTCGCCCTTGTACGACGAAATTGTTTATACCGATTTTACACTAACATAATGAGATCTGACAAAATAACGTCATATATATTTTCATCGTGATTTTTCCCGTAGAATCAATTGGTACTATTAGTTTTTTGAAGAAAAAGTTTTTTCATTTCGCTATATGTTGTTTAAACAATTTTTTGAAAATAAGGCAAAATGGCAAAACAAAAACGAAGGGTACACTTATTTTTACTTATTTTACAATTCCATTATTATTTTTATGTCATCTATAACCGGCGCTCAGTACGGGCATTTTTAGGTCACTGGCTATGATGATTTCCGGTGGTTTTTTAGTTTAGACAGGGTTCTGACAAATCTAAACCTAATTCTGGCTGTGTTTTTTATAACGACAAGTATTCTCAAGTATTTAAAAAAAAGAGCGGTTCAAAAAGTGTATAAAAATTGACACTACACATAAGTTATCAACACTTGAATCCAGAATCGGTCACTGTGCGGCACGGCGTCGAATCTCGGTAGGGCTATCGAAGGGAAGGCTATTGAAGGGTTTCACTGTATTACCATTTTTAGCAGATCCGTTGCGACTTTTCAAATAATTGTTTTTTTTATGTTTATTTAGGGTAGGTTGTACATGAACCATAGAAATGAAACTTTTTTGTATACTTTTGTCATAACATCCTGCCATTCTCAATAAAAAAAAATTCGGGTTCTCTAATCAGCATATTGATAGAATTTTTGAAACTTTAAGCTTAGTTTAGAGTGGGATTTAGATGCGTTAGAGCGGATGAAACTTATTTTCGATATTTTGTTAATGAAATTCCGCCATTATCAGCGAAAATATTTTAAATTTTCAACTTAGTGTCTTTGTACAGAATTTTATTTAACTATAGGGTTTTGTCATTTGTCATAGAATTTAGACATTCTCACTGATAATATTTTTCGTTTTCAAATTATTTTATTTTTACAAAATTTTTTTAAATATTTAGGTGTTGATTTGGTGTAGGTTCCAAATAAACAAGATATATCTACTTTTTTATACTTTTAGCACAAAATACTGATATAATCAGCGAAAAATATTTTGATTTGTTGAATTAATGTCCTTTTAAATATTTTTCAGTTTTTTCTTATTATTTTATCTCTATCGATTAATTTGGGATGGGCTTCAGATACTTTAAAGTGATGAAACTTTTTTGTGGTGTTTTGGTGTGTAATTCTGTAATTATCCGTGAAAACATTTCAATTTTTGAAATTACTGTCTTTTTACATAATTATTTAAACTCTAGGGGTTGATTCGGGGTGGGTTTCACATGAGCCATACGGATGAAACCTTTTTGGTATACTTTGGTCATAAAATTCTACTATAAAAAGCAAACAAATTTCGACATTTAAAAAAAAAAAGGTTCGTGCGTATTTCGTAAACATTGCGAACTTTTAGCTAACTAAAAAAGTATGAGCTTCCGTGCTTCTAAAGGTGAAAAATATAATTCTTTTACCAATTGTAGCATGAGTGGAACATTACTTTCCAGAGATGAGGTTTTTTATTTATTTAACAAAAAGTTATTAAAATAAATTATATTAAAGCTGTGGGAGAAGGACGGATGTTTCAAGAAGGAATCTATATTTTTGCCTCGTGCATCCAAAAAGATAATTTGTGCACCGGCTATCTGATTGCATGTTGTTATGACATTTATTTTTTGAGCAAACACACCCATAGGAAAACTAAAATTTTTTCATTTTGCCTAATTTCTTAAAAAGAAGCGTCATTGTCGTCTTGTGTTTTTTTTATCGTTCCTTTTTGCAGATTAAAAATAATTTTTGTTCCGTTTTTCATCGATTCCGTCGACGACGTGCAGATTCCATACAAAAAGGTAATGCTCCCTTCATTCAACAATATTCATGATCGTGAGTGTCACTCTATTTAGAAAATTGCCCCCTTTACAAAACACACTCTCTGTACAAGCATGAGCATTTATTTCGCATTGAATTTTTTCCTTTGTGATGTCTTAGTGAACACAGAAACACTGATATAATACGTCTTAGGGCCACCGAATTTCATTGCTATTAAACAAAGAATTATAGTATAAAATTTAAAACAAAATTAAACTGCTCGATTGTTATTTTGTAGAATACTTGTAAGCCTTTCTTTTAGATATAATATTTATCATAAAATAAAAAATGGAAATTCTGTGACTCCTTCGAACAAAAACCAAACACAATTGAAAGCTCAATAGCAAAAAGTTGAAAAAGGGTTTTGGTTTCAGTACGATGGTGCATTTTCTGAACATTTGGAGATGCTTTCTCAACTTGGATACGTGTGTCTCTTTTCTTCCGCCTTCCCATTGGCAGCATTTGCTGCTTTGTTGGGAAATCTGTTGGAACTCAGGGGAGATGCTTTCAAATTGTGTTTCGTTCTTCAGCGACCTTTTGGACGTAGGGTATCAAACATTGGAACTTGGCAAGTAAGTACCAAAAATGTCTAAACAAAGCCTTCTAATGTTTTTCTTCTCGAGAAATATTTTTCGAAATTGTTTGCAGAATGCCATGGAAGCAATGGGGCTCGTCGCCATTTTGGTGAACTGTGCACTGATTAGTCTTAGTGGTCAGGTTCAACGCATGTTTCCAGAAATGTCAGCCACCCAAACGATACTGCTCATCGTGGCCTTGGAACACATCATGTTGGCAATTAGGTTCATTATAATTTGTGTCATACCAGACACTCCGCACTGGGTCGCAACCGAAATGGCCAAAGTCGAGTTTTTAAGAAGAGAAGCAGTCAGAAGACTTTCCGCAACATCATCACCTGACCAGCAGCCAGCGACTGTGATTGGTAATAGCGAAAAACTCAGCTGTTGTAATTTAGAATTTTTAAATTAGAATACTAGTTCTCCTTAAAAACGTATATCCTAGGGCATGTGTTTTTTAGCAGAATATCGTTATTATTATCAACTATAGATCAAAATGATCTACTATTCTGAATGCAAAACTAATTTTTACACAACTTCATCTATATCTGTCGATTGGAAGTTGTTATATTTTTTCTTAAAAGTCGTAGGTTCGTTATGACCGACATAATAATTAAATGGGCACACTGCATACGGGCTTAAGTGCCAAAACACGAATTTTACAGAAAAACTAAAAAAACTGTCTAACTCTTATGGAAATAATTGTAAACAAAAAAATGCAAAAAGGTAACGAGGTACTGTTATGCTTTATCGAACCATAAAACGAACATCCTGAAAAAAGCATCCTCCTCCGAGAAAACCATTATCAAAGGTACAGCGTGTCCCCATAAACTCTGATTTTTATACATGAAAAGTTGCTTAACTTGTTTATTTTTCAATTTTAAATAAAAACTAAAATGTACTTTTGAGCTGTTGGTTAGCTCTATTCGATCGCAAAAGGAGCACTTTAAAAAAGAGAATCGTGCGCGAAAAAGCGCTGGTTAAAGATCGACAAGCACCAAAAAGCTTCTATTTTGGCACATCAAAAGTTGCGTAATTGTTTAATTTTTGAATTTAAGAGAAAAACAAGAAAGTACTTTTGAGATATTGGTAGCTCTATTGAATTTCAAAAAGAGCGCTGTAAAAAAGATAACCATGTGCGAGAAAACCCTGGTCAACGATCGGCGCGCACCAGAAAGCTTCAATTTTCATACAAAAATTAACTTTTGCAGCAGTTACTTCTCTCCGAGAATTCATCATTTTGTACGGACAAACTTCAAAAAACCAGAATCGACAGGTGCTCTGAAAATCAATGATGCCACACAACGAAGCATGGCACTTACGCCAGCAAGCATCGTGGCACTTACGCCCGTATGCACTGACTTTTCTTCCTAGACCTACTTTCGGGTCGAACTAGACCAAAATCTTTTACAGGGACACGAGTTGGAGGAAACAAGTCGTTTAAACCTATAAACCGATTTTCGAAAATTTGGCACTTACGCCCGTATACAGTGTGGCCCTTCAATTCTAAAACAGGGAATGTTTTAAAAAATATTGAATTTAAAGGTTGAAGAAGAATTTAGAATTTTATGTGTTAGACCATAAATTATGGCTCTGAAAATTGTTTTTTTTTTTAAAGTTTTACAAAATGGAATAGTTAAATTTTTAGCAAAAAATCAATTTTAAATTTAACAAACGAATTTTCAACCAAAACAGACCAATTTTAATCTAAAAAGTTTAATTTTCAACCGAGAAGGATTACTCAGTCAAGAGAAAGAAAAAATGCAAGTGAATTGAATTTTCAAGTCAATTGGGCGAATTTTCTACAAAATAGTTGATTTTTAAATCCGCCAACATGAATTCTCAACAACGACAAATTAATTTTTAACGGCAAAAAAAGAACTTCTAAGAAAATTATTGAATTTTCAACCCAAAAAGATTAATTTTAAACAAAACAAAAATTAATTTCTGAGATAACTGTTGAATCTTTGGCAAAAAATTACATCTTCAACCAATTTATAACATTTTTAACTAATAGAAGATGAATTCTCAAACAAAAATATAATAGTAGATTTTTTCACCAAATAAAAATAACATTTAACAGAAAATAGTTAAATTTTCAACCAAAGAAACTCACGTAAAAATTGTTGTCAATAACTTTTACTATTTTTAAAAAAATATTCCCCTACATATCCGTCAATTTTCGTGAAAACGTAATAGAGAAAACATTATCGTTATTTAACCATTTTGCTTTCTTTGTTATTTACGAAAATTCCACAACACTTTCAGACAGGAAGTTTTTAGAATTTCATTAGGCTGTGCCACAGTGGGGTGAAATAAAACAATGGGACTCCAAATAACTTGCAGAACGCAATTCATTAACGATTTTAGATTTTTATTTAAGTTCACTGTTATGTCGATTTTTTTGATTTTTTTTTATCTTCTTAAACCAACTTTTTTTTGCGTATTATCGCTTTTATTTTATGCGTATGGGTGCATGAAAAAATGGTTGACCTGAGAAGTTAATTGTTATAAACAAATTATTTTAACAGATATTCAACATGTTGGATTATTTGTTTGTGAAGAATACTTGCGTATTGAAATTGCTTGTTTTTTACCGTCAAGATGAGACTTGATCATTAAAAAAGGCTAGTTTATTCTTCTAATTGTTTACAAAATATGTTTTCAATGATTTTTAATAATAAAAATTTGTCTTGCGACATTTTTTGCTTATTTAAACAAAAATTTATAAATGAATGTCGCTTATCGGGATGTTTGTAATCCGATATAATTTATTAATTTTAAAAATAAATTATATAAAAAATGAGCAATCGCACAGTGCTAAATTAGATATCAGATGATAAACTTCTATCACTAAACATCATGGTCAATATAATTCGAATACAATTATTATAAACTATCATATTTGTCCAGTAAATGCCGCTAATCAGCGTTTTTTTATACCATTTGTTTTAAAATATAAGCATAAAATATTGGAAGACAAATTTACATTACTACACATCACTGGGAAGATAGTTTCTAAACAATTAGAAGAAGAAACGATACTTTTTTTGCACAAAAATGCCGATAATAAGCATTTATGTATATAATTTATTTAAAACATAAAAATATATTGTATGTCAAATAATGAAGTCTCGTCTTGACTGTACAGGCCAAAGTTAAATACAATCTGACACGGACTCAAACCATAGAGGTTTGATAAAAACCAACAAAGTCAAATTTTTGCATAAAGCTAATACCTTCTCATTATGTTGAGAAAATAAAAAAGTTACTTCTACCAACTTGATCTACCAGAAATCCTAATTTGAGTTTACTACATAGAAAATAAACTAATTGTAAATTATTGTGGAAAATGAAATTCAGAATCGACTTTTCTGATCGTTATCCTAATCGATAACCCATTCTATTGAAGATACATCCTCATTCTGCGCTTTTATCAATTTTACTCTTCACTCAGGGAGATTCGTTGTGAGTCCAGCAGACGGAGAATGCGAAGAGGAAATAGAACTAGGATCTGAGAAGACGGAGAAGATCGCTGCTTGCAGTCGACCGGAAACACCAACTTTGGGGTCTTTCTCCCAGACGTCCAGCAACCCACAGACGCCAAGCACTGTGGCGATTCAAAGGATTGCTGAGACGCCACCCCTTGTAACACCTGGAAGTGCTGGAAGTGGGAGCGGTGCTAGCAGTCCTTTTCTTTCTGATATCCATTTGGGAAGCTCTCGGGACCTGCATAATTTACCTAGATGTTCCATTCCAGGAGGCGAACGAGGTACTAACAACTTCTATAATTAACTGTTATTTCTTTTTTCTTCTTCTAAACGTTATGCCCTAAATGAAGTTTCAATTATGCTAATAAGGTCAATTAGGTCAATTATGTTTAATAAGGTCAGCAGTTCCTGCATTTATCTTCAGGACAGAAGGTTTTTGAGTTAAGGGGGTAGGTTTGGAAACGGTGGTCATGAAGAAAAATTATTTCATCAAGGACAATGTTGAACTTCGCAACAGAATCCGGAAATATAAACGTTAATGATGATGCTGAGCGAGGGTTTCAAGCGATAAAGAGTACTTTTACCTTATTGATTATTTGATGCAGATGATGTGATCCAATCAATGATGGTCGCAGAGAAGGGGGACGTCTTTTCAGTTCGGCAAGATTATATGGACTGACTAATCTCTTATGGTTTGACACAGAATCTTACTTTAATTAGCTATGTGGTTTGAAACTTGTAGATCAGATGCATTAGTTTTAACTGACATTACTCGTCCGAAAAGCATAGGTACCAAACTTAGGATGACAGAACTGGAGACAAGTTCTGACCTCGGTGATAACTGGATATACTAAACTAGAGGTCGACGTGTCCAAATGACAAGGTCCCGTCTCGGAGAAACCAAATGAACAGGTGCTATCTCGTAGAGACCAACTAAAAAGGTGTTACAGAGTTGAGGGCGCTAATGACCACAATCGATTTTAGATGGTATTTTGAAACTTCGAGAGTTAACCACGCTAGTTAGCATCTTCTCACTGTGTCTCTACGAGATAGCACCTTTTCATCTGGTCTCTCTGAGAAGGAACCTTGTCATTTGAACACATCGAGGTACTGAAGAGAGCCCGATGGGTGGCTGTTAAACTTACCCTGGAGAACTAAGAGATCAAATTCGCAGATATGTCGAAAGTGCTTCCTTGTATACTACAGGGTTAATTTAATTGCCTTGCATATAGAATCATTTTCCAAATGTAAAGGTGAAAGGTTCGACGTCCAAGCGAGAGTCAGATCTTATAAATACGTGTTATTTGAAATCAATAATTCCAGACAAAGTTATGTGCACTAGTGCAATGATTTGGTCATTCTCTCAACGATATGTAGGACCATCCTTTCGAAGAAAACTTCTGAATAAATAGATTATTCTATTTCTTCTTACTTGTTCAGGTTAAGCCGTTTCTATTTAGTAGATTTGTTTTCAATATCTTCTCACTAGGATATCCATTTCAACCAACCTCCTATCTCGCCTAATAATGCTTTTAAACAAATGAGTTACAATATTTGTGACCATATCGTAGTACGCACAGGAAAAATAAGAAATTCAGTATATTTGAAAACAAAATGCAGCTTTAAAGATTTATGTAAAAATAACGAAAGACGTTTCACCATTAGCATGAAAACGAATTTTAAAAGAAATCGATGATACGAAAGGTTTTCTCTCGTAAGTCGAAGTGGAGTCATCATTTTTACATCTTGAAATTCCAGAGTTATTTATAAAATAAATGATTAAAAACTCTTTGAAACATTGTAATACAAATAACATTTTTGATAGCCATTTATGTTTCATGCAATTAGAAAAGCAACATTTATTAATTAACGATTTATTTTTTCACTAAAATCAGGAAGACGTCCGAGAGATTGGTTAACAAGTGAGCCAGAATCATCAAGCAGTGGAGATAATTTCAGTCATCATTTGACAATTGGACCTCATGGAGGTGTCGACTGGGTTCGCAGATTAGCACTCGAATCGGGTGGAAGAAAATCTAGCGACTCCGAAATTAGCGGTGGTGGAACCGGAAGCGGCAGTGGGGACGAATTAGCATTGCATAGATCTACGGACTGCATTGTTTCGAAGGAGCTTGCTTCTTCATCGGACAGTGACCTCCTGAGGTAATAACAACAAAATTATATCCTATTTTTTGGTAATTTCGTGATAGATCATTTGGTTCGGCCATGAAATTTATAGACCAATAATACAAACATAACTAGTAATTGAATAGATCAAATAAATCTCTTTAAGATCCGCACCACCCTGGGCGTTGGCGCATCGAAACCAAAAATTCCGATTCTCGCCCGATAAGGAAAAAGCCAGAGAAAAATCAGACAAGCAACAACAACAGCAGCAACACCAACAACAGCATCAACAACAACAACAACACCAACAAAAACAAGAACATCATCAACCCCAACAACACTATCAACAGCCTAAAGAATCCCACGAACATCGGCACTCCTTTTACGGCGAAAAAGAGAAAGATCCAGCAGGTTTATCCGACTCCACTAGAACAAGTCAAGAAGAAGAAAAACCCTCCAAAGAAGATAAGGAAGCAAAGAAGACGCGAGTGAAGCAGAGTTTGATGAAACGAGCTCGATCTGTAGCAATATTCTCCCTGAAATTAAAAGAAAAGAGAGCCAAGGATGCTGAAACAAAGGCCAAGGAAGCCGAAAAAGAAGCTAAATGGCAAAAGCCTCAATCCCTTGGAGTTGGCGGAGAACTTTCCTGCATCCCTATAGAAAAACTTATATCTGTAGACGACATCGAGGCCATGGAGATGCGCAGGGTTCATCATTAGTCACTCAGCCGCTTTATTCATTTTCTCTCAGCTACATAGAGACGACAGTACATTGTGAGATTGTTCACTGATTGAAAACTGGTTTTCTAATTTTGCTTTGGAAAACCGAGGGACAAGTTCGAAAAAGAAAAATGGTGACGACGCACAAAGATATCAGGATGCTGAAATTCTCTTCAAGGAGTATTTAAACAGATTGGGGACTGAGCAATGCAGAGCCACAAACGAATCTTTGATTTAGGTTTCTTCCGGAGGAAACAAAATTTCAACAGAATAATATTCAATCCTAATTTAAAAAGGGGGTTTTAACGACCAAAAATGCATAAAAATCTTATTTAAAAACAAGAAATTGGTTGTGGTTCTTTGTTGAAAAAATCACTATAGAAGTGGGTCAAATTCAGTATCTAGTGTGAACATGAAAACAAAAATCGGCAAAAATATATTGGAGCAATCACATAGCGATTTTTCAATACTCATCGCTTGCAGACTTCTTTGGAACGTGATTAAGTCAATTAAATGGATGGCAATTAAACCAAAAAAGCACGAGGTTCGGGCAGGAAATGAAAAAAATGGGAAATTTTTTTCACTTCCATCCCCAAATTTATGTAAAGCTCTAGTCAGTGTGATTAAATGGATTCCATCGAGAAGAAACATTGTTATTGTTGCTAAAGTATAAGTTGTTACCACTGTTGAATAGGTGTTGATACGACGAAGAGATTTTGCAAAGTGGTGCCTAGAGTGCGCCCAAAAGTATAATAAATTTTCACACCGAGAAGAGAAGTTGGTGGAAGATTATAGTTAAAAAGATGAAACCAAAAAGGTTTTCGCTTCGACAATGCCTTGAAACTCCAACGAAACTTTTTCTGATATATAGGTACAAATATTGCGAAGTGAATTTAAGGATATAAGTGTTAAGAAAATCGACTCCTCTTCTCAGTGAACAAGTTGATTGTGATACTCTAAATTGAAATATTGATCTTTATTATCGTTTTTGTCATACTTTTTGTACAAAGGATTATGATGGAAAATTAAGAACTTTGATCAATTCAATGAAAATGAAGTATTATAATATGAGTTATAAAGAGTTTATATAAAAAGAAGCATTGTCAGGGAACGAATTGTACATAGAAAAATGTCATAAGAGAAAGTTTGTTGTAACAGCCTAGCGCAAGCATCCCGTCTTGTCGCTTTTGAATTACTTTTTCGATTTAAAAAAGGGATACGAAATTTTAAATGAACAGAAGGAGGGAAAAAATGTGAAAAAAAGTCGAGTCCACTTTAGAGTTCATCGCACTATTCGCAAGAATCGGTGTTTAGATAAATCCAGAATCGATAGATTAGCTGCGCTTTTCGTAATTCAGGCAATGACATGTTCATTAAGATGTATATGTGTTTGTTAGATGTTTTGTATAAAAAGAGTTCAGCCAATAAATACAACTCAAACTTACTTTTCTGAATTTTTAATCTTTTTAGTTTATGTTTTATTTTAAGAGTTATATTTTATGTTACTAAAAACATATTTAAGATGCAAAACATTCCGCCTTGTAATCAAAATTTACCATAAAATAGAACATTTTTAATCCCTTTCAAATCGTACATTTCACTGTTCTCACTTACTGCTTTTCAAATAATACTGAGGTTAAAAGTACTTAAAAACACAACATTAGTCATTTTACGTTATTAGGATTGACTGCTACACAGGTAGCTATTATGAAAAATAATTTTCAAATTCTTATCATTATTTTTTAATTGATCAAATTTGAATAACGTGAGAGTTTTACGATAAAGCGATGTATTGTTAGGCACATTTCTATTAGATTTTGAAAACGTTATGCTTTTGAAGCGACTTCTAAGACGTTAAACAATAATGGTGTTTTAATTTATTTCAGATTACGTTTGACAGATCCGATCGGTTTTGAATGAGATTGAAATCTAAATATTTTCGCTGCCTACTTTGAGATTCAAAAAAGCAGGACCGAAACGAAATTCCTAGGTATTGAAATTTTTAATATCTTTTAATGCATATCTGCTTACCGGGTTTTAACGGGCTTGCATTGGCGGTATGTCGCCGCCCTTTACCTCCTCGTCAGGACAAGATCGCTGCATTTTCAAATTTACTGAAAAATTCTAAGCTCTTTAAAGCGAAAAAATACTTTAAAAATATGATAACCTAATTTAACCATTTATTCTTGATAAATTCGGGAAAGAAAAATTTAGTTGATGCAAAAAAACTCCAAGAATAATGCCCTAATTGGCTATTGTTTATTAAATGTTAAACAATATACAATTTTTCACTTGAGCTTTCCTTAAAAGTGAATCGTATTGAGAACTACATATTTTATATGAACAGCATGTGAGTGATTCTTGATCCATTCACCCTGTGTGCACTGCCGGTAAGAAGGCTTGCATTCGAAGATATTAAAGATTGCAATACCGAGGAATGCCGTTTCTGTCCTTTTTTGAATCTCCTATTTATGATTCTAAACCCTTTCAAAGACTATAGCTGTCAAACGCAACCTAAAATAAATTAAAAACACCATTTCCGTATAACTCATACAAATTTTCAAAAAGCAATGTTTTTCCCCTCTTGACTTTTTTTGATATCGTGCGTTGTTTAACTTAAAAGGTTCATTTTCGTTCATTTTTCTATTTTGACATTGCTATAGCTCTACTAATTTTGTTTTTACAGAATAAAGTCCTAGGGATGAATTATTTGAATTATCAAGTACCATAAATAGTCGTACATAGAATTTTCATTTTTTGAAAAAATGTTCTCAAAAACTTTGGAAATGCCCTTTAGGGCATTTTAGGACATCTTTTAGGCATATTTTAGAACTGAAAAAACTGTGCCAAAGCTCGATCCAATCTGATCATTTTTTCAAAAGTTATCGCTAACGCAAATAAAACAAAAACTATGGTGTTCGAAAGAAAGAGTGAGAAAACGCTATGCAATATTTTATTAAATGATGAGAGAATTGAACAAGTTGATAAGTT
>NC_046663.1:90597746-90605807 GCF_010883055.1 Belonocnema kinseyi | reverse complement strand
GGCAACGTGCCCAAAGGTAGACCGCGGAAAGAATGGTTAGAATGTGTGAATGAGACCCTACTTAGAAGAGACATAAGAAGTCACAGAAACACGAGAGTCTGCATGAAAAAATTCATGGACATAAAAGAAGCTATAGAAGTATGCCAGGACAGGAAAGTATGGCGGGAAATAATTAATAAAAAGAGTGTCAGTAGAGTGAATGACGCCTGAAACAAAGACCTTGGCTATTAATGGACCCAAGTGGGGAACCTTACATAACGACTTCGTGAGGTTCTTTGCTTGGGGTGATTGCTAGAGAGATTGATCAGCAACCTGGGTCGAAGCAGTGTTGCGTAACGACCGTATTATTTACTTAAATAGCACGAGAATTCTGGATCAATCTGAAAAATCTCTATCCCTTCCACACACTACTCCTTTCCCCTGCCGAGTGAGTCACGCCTACCCCGAAAGGGAAATGGCTTAATGATGTAATAATAATAATAATAATAATAATAATAATAATAATAATCGCGTCTACAGACTACAGGCAGACATACAGACATCTTGGTAAAAATCGTTGGAGATTTTATGAAAACTGACTAACCAAATTTTACATTAAAATCAATATCTTCTCATTAAGATGAGAATGTAACAAATTGTTATTAATCATGTTATTGCAACTTGTGTCTTTAATTTATTGATACATATAATTTGTTTATTTGTAATGCTATTTTTACGATTGAAACTAAAAATACGCATCCTAGTGTAAGGTAGTTCGAAGAAAATTTGTAGATATAATTTCGGCGAAAAATTTTGTCAAATAAAATGTTATTATAGCTACTCTCCTTTTACTAAAAAGATAATTTTTTATTTTTAATATATTTTTATAATAAGAGTGTATAACATATTTGTTGATATTTTTTGGTAAAACAACTTTTGTCTATTAATTTTTTTCGCACCATGAATCGCTTAAAACAACATTATTCCAAATGTTTTTTTTACGATTACAACACAAAATACGAGTCCTAACAAAAAATTATTGATAACAAATGATTTTTCACTCTTTTTTGGAAGAGAAACTTGTATAAACAAGTTTATCCAAACAAAAGTGTAGCTATTTTTTGGATCAACAACTTTTGTCTTATTATTTTTTTTCGTGACTTGTGTCATTTGACAAAAAAATTATTTTGTTTTTGTTCTTAATATTGCACTTTACAAATAAAACAAAAAATACGTGTCCTATAAAAAAGTGATTCGTAACTTTGTAGATCTTATTTGTAATTATCTTATAAAATTAATTATCTTATTTTGTAGAAATCTTATTTTAATCATCTTTTATTGTATCTTGCATAGTTTGACCGACAAATGGAATTTTTGTTTCTTTATTCTTTTTTGTACAATCAAAATTTGAATGTTTGATTCTCCAGAAAACTTCAAAAAGTTACTAAGATAATCTTGTACAGTGTTCAAAATAAATTGATTGCATTTTTGAGTACTACTAATAATAATACCTTCAATTTAAGATACTAAAAGAGTATACCAAAAGCCAATTCAATCTGCCAATTCTTTCGAAATTCATCGTGCTAGCAAACTCAAAATCTATAGACTCACTAAAACACAGGCAGACGTATTTGTAAACATTTTGTTTTTCGAATTTAGGGGGTCTCAAAGCGTCGACATTTGACAAAACAGTGGGGAGGTTCAAATTTTACACAAATCTATTTTAATTTATAAATTAAAAAAAAAATCTATTTCAATTTTATATTTTAATTATTTTATATTGATCAATATCGAATATGTAAAATATATCGGAACAACAGATTTTAAATTCTTTTGTTTTCTACTGTTTAAACAATCTCTTCATTTCTGTTTAACTGCAACTTTTCTTGCTCAATAAAAACATTTCCCATCGTTGTAAAAATATACATTTTCCCGAATCTAATATTTATCTTTATATGTGACGCAAATTATAATATTGTCGATTTTATGAGCTAATCAAGAATAAGTGGAAGAACGTCACGTTATAAAATATCTCAGCAGGGACGTCACTATTAAATTAAAAATACGGAAGAAAATATACCCAAAAATTTATTCGATATTTATCCAATGTAGAATTCTTTTTAGATAAATTTAATATTTATATTTAATTATTATTCTAATCTGTCTCATGCAATTTTTAAATTTAAATATGGATAACTCGCTGAGTACGAAAATAATAGTAAAAATACAAAATAATATTATACGAAGTTTTCTTTTTCATATAGTATATCTATTATTTTCAATTAATAGAAAAGAAGAAAGGATAATAATTTTTTTAAATTCGCAAACGTTAGGGAAGCAATTTCTTGCCTTTAGCTTTCTTTTACGAAAAATAACCGGGAATATTTTTAAACCAGGAAAACCCTGGAAATGGCAGTAGTCAATATATTTTATGACCAGGAATTTTACAAATTTTTAGAAGAAAAATCTATTCTTTAATGCAATTTAAAATAAGTTTGGTTTCAACTTTTTGAAAGTATTAGGTACACTTTTTCATTTATGAAATCATTCAACTTACAATGTGTAATTCTAAAATCTTAGAATATAAAAAATTATCATTTTTGGTCTTCGTTTTTAAGAGAACTTTTTCAATTAAAAAAATGTATTTCAAAACAATGATTTTAAAAATTGAACTGTAGTTCAAATATCATAAATTGAATAATAATTAAACAATTTACAGATTTTAACGTTTAAATGTTGGACTGTTTCAATCCGAAAGCCTTTTTGTTTAAACAAATGTAAACGTCCGATTGAAACTTTAAAAACTATTTTCATTTCAAAAATAATATAAAATAAATATATTCATAATTAAACGCGTCTCTTCAATATCTAATCATATTCTCTCCCGGTATATATCATCAGTCACGGACGCATTTTTATAATGCAATCAAGTGATCTGATGAGAGCAGTCTGCCCAGACATACTGGTCAAAGCCTGGTTTTTACCCCATCATTGACGGACTAGGTTGCAGTCAAGTACACGATGGGGGGACCTACAGCTTAAGGTGAGTTCCGAACCACCAGAACCTCGGTAAAGGTACATTGAAAAATTTCCAGAGGTACCGGCTCAGGGATCAAACTCCGGTCCTCTGAGGTGAAGTCCAAGTGTCTAACCAACTGAACCACCGAGGCTCTTTTATTTTATTTATTTATTTATTATTATTATTATATATTAGAGTATTAGAGTATATAATTCTTAAGGATTTTAGAAGCTATTAACATGATAACAAAAAATTCTGAGTATTCCTGGGAACATTGAAAATGAGTTTTTTCTTTTGAAAAATTAATTTTAACAGAATATTTAAAAGTATTTCAAAACAAATTTTGATAAATAAATGAGAATTGAACAATTATTAATTTATACAAAATTCGAATAATGGTAGAATATAGAATCAAAAATATTTTTCTTTAAAACTTCAGAAAATGACTCAGTTTTTATTCATTTGAACAATTAAACTAAAATGTTAAGGTTAATACGGCAGCAATTAACTTGTTTTCTATTATTCGAACTAAAAATAAGCAACTTACAAATCTACTTGTCTCCTTTCTCATATTTCTTATCGTTTCCAAAAGTTCTAGCTAAACATAATTATTCATTATTTTAAACACAAACACGCGGAAACGGAATAGCAATTTTATTATTCCGAGTCTCATGACGGAAATTTTTGACAAAAAATATGACGAGTAAAACACACTTATTTTTCAATCTTTTTAATAAGTACGGAACGGTACTGGTTCCGAAATGCTGGACAATTTTCAGCAAAGGAATAGAAACCAAAGAAATTTTGTATAGCTCGGCCTAATTTGTAAAAAATATGATGCATCATGATTTTAAGAATTGAAATAAAATTCCAAGTAATGTCTTATGAAAGAAAAAAACATTGTTTTTACGAAAAAAAAGTTTTAAGGTAACGAAAAATAATTTTTTTAACAATATTTGTTATACTTAACTTTTTTTCTAACTGTCGTTCCTTACACAATTATAAAATATATTACATTTTAATAAATTACTGTTCATTTTTTCTTTATTTGTTTTTAAAAATTTTCTTTGTAAGAAAAAAATTTTTACGATTGCAGCTATAAATAAATTTCGCTTTCGAAACTGGAGACACTAGAGTTGTAGCGAATCTTCTCTGCAAAAAAGGTAATTATGATCATTTACATAAAAGAAAGATTTGAAAATAAATATAAACAATAAATAATTGTAAATAATAATTCGTAAGTAATTGAAGTCTCAAAATAAATTGTTTCAGTAAATATTAATTATTTATTTTATTGACAATTATACAATGAGATTATTGTATTCGCCAATCATTTGGACTCATAAATAAACAAAAAAAGGCTTGAAAATCGCAAGTTGCATTCTGTGTTTAGATTTAAAATTGCCGCCAAGGAAGGTGACAGTACAATGCAGATGTGGCTTTTGCCGACAGTGAGGTTTGGATACAGTTTAGATAGGGAATTTCAGTGCAGAAAGACAATTTATTTATGTCAATTTATGTTGATATTTATTCTGTTTCTATGAGAATTTTTTTTATATTGAAAATAAATTAATAATATATGTACTATATTTATTAGCGTCTTCGAGACATGTCAAATGATCTATAGAAGTAACTTATATGAATTTTCATGATCTAGAAATATCAACTTATAAATTTAAAAAATATATTGATTATCTTTCTTGGCCTACAATAGCCTAATAAATAATACTAAATAACAGTACTGTATATGAAGTAATGGTTTGCATGTTCGATAATTATCATTTTAACTGTGAGAAAGAGAATCTTATGATAGTATTATAATTCTAATCTACTGCTAGGAATTTCCATAAGGAACTATAATTTTCATTGTCTTTTCATTGTAGCAGCTTACAGAGATCTTTTATTTTTATTTCGAAGAAGGTAATATGTAAAGAAATTCATGTTCCATTTTATAATTCGTTATACAGTTTTAAAGCTCCCTCTCCTAAATTTAATAAAATGGGAGTTAATATATTTCTAACTACATATTTATTAACCCCGATATAAGAGCCACTGATTTACGATATTCCTAGAATTGATAGCCTCCGCATTCCGTGACGAAAAGAACCGCAGGGCCTAAAAAGAGGCGGTGCTCAGTCAAGTGTGACAAATATCACGAGGGCCAAACTCTCAGCGCATTGCTTGCATCAGGTTGCTTCATGCTTTTAAATCAAAACAGAAATGATTCATGCGGTCTTGTCTGCTTACGTTTGGATTCCCCCGATTTATGATCAAGGCCATACCCGAAAATGTTCTTATATCGGGAGTTGCGTGCAAATGTAATTCTGGCTGGAAACAGGGGATTTTTGTAAATAAAGGTAATTGTGACTGATAACAGAAAATCTTCGTAAAGCAGTGTATTGCAGACTTTTTTTTACCAAATTTCCTGTTCTAAATCAGAATTGTAACTCCTATGACTAAAAATTATTATCTTATGTTCCAAATCAGAATTATAATTCTTTTCGAAAATTCCCATTTCGAAGTCACGAGTCCTTTCAAGTGTTTAGAAATTTATTGAAATGTTTAAAAATCGTTTGAAATTATTTAAATCTTTTCAACTCTTTTCAATTGACAGAAAAATTTTATAAATCGATAAAGATATCTATGGATATTTATGGGACGTTTTTGGGATCTTCAAAGGTCCCAAGTAGGGTATATACAAATTTTAATATCCAACTTTATCTTGACAGCGTAAAATTACTAATACTGTGTTTTTAAATGCTTTTACTATTATTCGAAAAACATTCAATAAGAACAGCGGAATGTGCAAATTTAAAATCATATTTCAAACGATTCAACCATATTTATCTCCAAGGTTGTCCCATGGATATCCCAGTGATAACCAGTCAGATATCCTGCAAGGCGGAAACTGTAATAACTCCCGGGTAAAAATGCCTCGACTTGAATTCGACTTGGTTCTGTCTTGAGTCCGTCTCCAAGACACCGATGTCTGGTTGCGTCTCAAAACTGAGTCAAGACAAAGGCCTTCGTTTTACTTTGATGGTCACGACAGGTAAAATGGCGTTTAATTGTCTCAAGTCGAGCCTTGTCTTGGCTAAGGCGACGTTTACTTGTCTCAAGACGAGCCTTATCTTGCCTGAGACGGTCGAACCTTTTTTGGCTCATAAATGAGATTAAAATTGATGAATAAAAAATTTGTCGGGACAGGTATACACTCGAAGTTATAAAACGCTCGTGTTGGAGTCATAAAACATCGACTCAAGAGATGAATTTATGCCTTCAAGACATAGAAACTTGCCTCCAAGACATAAATTGAAGCCTGGCTCCGTCTCAGAACTGAGACATGCTCAAGTTGACCTTTTCAACTTCAGCATGTTTTGATTGGAGGCAATTCAAGTCCAACTTAAGTCGAAGCATTTTTACTCCGGAGCCCCAGGAAATTCAATATATCTGCGGGATTTTTTTGGAATATTCAAATAGAATATTATTATTAACTCTCAACTATTGTAATTATTTAATATTTTTTCATTCAATATTATTATTAACAATATAATAGTATATTTATTCAAATATTCCAAGTAGGATATTAATATTTGTATATATTCTTCTTGGAATACTTTTTAGTATACGAAACGCGGACTTTCCGCAAAGATATTATTAACCTAGATGCGGTACGGGGCGTCGGAATGGGGAATTATATATATAGGACATCACATTTTCTGCCCTATCGAGGTGCTGCCCTCATCGTACTACGAAGTCGAACTCTTGTTTTCTCATTCTTCGTAAAATATGACGGTAAAGCAGTAGAAAAATATTTTGAGGTTAGAAAAGTTTGACATACTCGTATATGTATCGCTGAATTTTTTCAGATCTGAAGCTTGATCCAGGTTTTCGGTACAGTTTTTTTTTAATTATAAAAAAAATGTTGTCGAAAAATCATACTTTTTAATTTAAAAAAAAGTTTTATAGAAAGACATTTCAAGATAAACAAGTGCTGAAAGCATTTTTCATTGACATTTTTTTTTTAAATTGAAATAATCAAATATTTATACCAAAGAAACAACCTTTTTAATGTTTGAAATATTTAAACATTATTTTTTAAATTTAAAATAATAATTTTAAAAAAATATATTTCTGGCTAAGATATTTTGGTTGAAAATGTATATAGTATTTTTTAAATCACAAAAGTTCTTCTGAAAAATCGAAATTTTAATTAAAAAATACGTGTTTTTATATATTAATTTGTCGGTAAAATTGTTTGTATAATTTTAATTTTTAATTCTAACAATAATTTTTAACACTTTAAATATTAAACAAAAATTTATTTGATAACAATATTTTATTATCGTAGTCTTAATAAATAATTAATATTGATTAAGAAACAATTTTATTTGGGGAGTCTCATTATTTGGGAATTTTCAAATTCGTTAATATTATAAACTGTTCGGGAAGTTTATTAGTTTTGGAATTGTATTTTTTGGGACAGAGAGTTTTACCGAGTCGGGAATTTTATTTTTCGGGATATTTCAGCCGTCCCCATAGAATTACAGAAAATTTGCTCTAATTATGATTTCGGCGCTCGATCTTGTTGATTTTTTCCTACATTATTATTAAAAAGAAATGTGTATGGAAATTTTTGATATCACAAATTTAAAGATAATCTCAATTAAAAATTTTAAAATTCGCTGCACATCCAATTTTTATTCTTGGGTCTTGGCAATTTTTTTCTAATCCATTTCAGTGACTGGTAAACAGGGGTGATTTTCTCTTAGAAAATAAGTGATTAAAATTTGAAAAAATTGGGTAGGCTTTTTTGACATCTAGGTATGTAAAAAAGGTAAACTGCAGAAAATTTAAAAACTAATTTAAGAACTATTTATACTCTTTTAAGATACCAATACAATTTACATAACACTAATTGTAAAATTTGTAAATTTTTAGGCCTTCAGTTTAGGAGCTTCAATTTTAACGTTAAAATTGCTTCATTTTCAGAATACAGCCTTATTGTTTGAATTTTAAGAATTTTTCGAAATTGTTAAAAGGCGAAAAAGTTTGAATTTAAA
>NC_046663.1:90595108-90597646 GCF_010883055.1 Belonocnema kinseyi | reverse complement strand
AATTAAAACATTTTATTGGTTTTTCACGACTGTAATTTATAACTCTAAAATGGAATAATTGTAGCTCAAACATGAAAAAGTAGACTAATTTCATATTTAAAGTGATTCTATCACATATATTGAATTATTAAAACCTCTGAACTTTCTTAAGGTTTTTAAAACCCTTTTAAAAACTTTTTTTTAACAATTTTGGTTGTCATTTCTTAATAAAAGAATAAGTGCTATTTAGTCTCCAGAACAGCAATTTCAAAAATATTTAAAGCCTTAATAATTTAGACATTTTAAATTTGCAGTCTTCAGAATACATTGAATAATTTCAAATTTAAAGCTATTTAAATATTTCATCTGAATTTTTGAATGGGAAGTGTTCGATAATCTTAGATTGAAACCCCTCAAATTATTTAGTTACAAATTAAAATCATACAACTTCAAGTTTTATTTATTTTTTGATAATTTGACCCCCCTCCCCCACAAATTTTTTTTGTAAGAAAATAACGCCAATCCAATCGGACTAGTCTTTCGAAAATTATCCGGTATACAGACAACAACAACGACGACGCCGAACAGACAAACAGACTCCGACGTAAAAACTTGTTTTTCTGACTCACGGGGTCTCAAAACGTCGACATTTGATAAAATCCGAAAAAGTTATTTTTCATAAAAAACTAATACCTCCCATTTTTTATGAAAATGTAGAAATTATCAACAAGATTTGTAGAAAATCTTTCAAAGAATAAAATTATTGTCCCGTAAGTTACAACCGAAAAATTACAATTTCAAAAAAATGAAAGTTGTTTTAAATATTAATCTAGACTCGCGACCGGGACAAATCAGAAAATGAATGTAAATTTGAAAATTGAACTGCAGTTCGAGTATTAAAAACTAAACAGTGATTGATTTTACAAGGTGATTCTAGATCTGTTCAAAATGATATAATTTACATATTTTAACGTTAAAAATTGAACTAATTTAATTGCAAAGACTTAGTAGTGACACAACTGTGAAGTTCGAATTAATGGCTTCTTAAATGAACCCCTTTATTCAATTTCAAAATCTTTTTGAAGTATTATTTCAGTATAAAATATTCCATTTTTAATCTATTTGGTTTGGAAATAAAAAAAAATTTGAAAATGAATTGTCACGATTTCAAAGTGACTAATTTAAACTTGGAATGTTACGATTATAATTGTTTAATTTTTTTATTTGTATTTCGAAGGTAAAAGTATTTCATTTTGATTCTTAAAGAACAGTTAAATAAGCATTAATTTAGAAAAAAATCAAATAAGCTGGAGGTTTCTGAATTTTACAAAGAAAAGAACCAAATTTGGAGCTCCTCAAAAATTTTGAAATACTAGGAGAACAATAAAAATTTCTGGGTAGATTTAAAATAATTTTTTATTTTGAAAAAGTACATAACTCAAAGAGAATGTTTAAAAATATTTCAAAACATTTCAAAAGATTTACAATATTAGGAAAAGTCTGGAGGCTCTTAAAACAATTTTGTGTGCAGGATTTTACAAACATGTTAGGAAAAATGGGAATCAGTCTAAAAGACATTTAAAAGTTCCGAAAAATTTTTTAAATAATTTAAAAAGATTTGAAATGATTTAAAAGAGAATAGATACTTTTGATGATCTTGAAATGTTTTCAAATGTTGACTTTTTATTTTGAAAAATTACATAATTTTAAGAGGAGGTATAAAAATATGGGACCACTGACAAAAATTCCGAAAGGGATGAATGAAAAATCCCAAAAAATGAAATCTCCGGCACCTGAATAATAATTTTATAAAAATTGTATTAAAAAATACATTTAAAAACACGTGTGCTTTGAAAGAAAAAAATGTTCTGCATAAATTTTCTTCGTACGTACATAATAACATTTTTGAAACAAACTTTGCAGGATTCCATTTAACAACGACTTATATCAAAATTTATTTTTATTATTTTTTTTATTAATAAAAAATTCGATTTTTTACATTTTCAAACAAATTTTTTCATCCAGAAATATATATTCGATTATTGTATTTTCAACAAATAAATAATATTTAATAAACATTTTTTTAAATTGTTTTCATTCAGGAACTTTCTAGTTCGGATATTTTATGATTCAGGCATTTTCTTTAGGGATTTTTTAAATTCGGTAATATCTTATTGTCTGGAATTTTATTTATTTTATTTTTCGTGAATTTTCCAATTCGACTTTTATATTTCGGGACTTTTATAATTTCGGGAATTTTATTATTGGTTATTTTTCAATGTACGAAGCTTACAGTGTCAGGAATTTTATTTTTCGGGATTTTTAAGTCGCTTTTTCCGAAAAATAAAATTCCCATATCACTGTAAATATTCCGAAATTATAACATTGCAATATTATAATTTCGGAATTTTTACAGTCCTGTGGGAATTTTATCTTTAATTTTTCAATTCGGGACTTTTATATTTCGACAATGCATTGTCGAAATATAAAAGTCCTGAATTGGAAAATTCTCGACAATTTACAATCTTACCGAATTTAAGAATTGCCGACAGAAAATTT
>NC_046663.1:90554952-90595008 GCF_010883055.1 Belonocnema kinseyi | reverse complement strand
TTACTCATCGACTTATATTTGTGGTATTTATTAAAACAACCGAGTTTTGCAAAGTTATAAATGTAAAAATGTTTTAATTGGCAATTTACTTTCAATCCAAATAGTTCTTGTCCAAGCTAAGTTTACCATCAGTGCGCCTCGAAGGTGTGCCGAGAGTTGCTTAGAGCGCTCCAAGTGGCTCTTGGCAAACCATATCGATTGTAAAGATTGGCTTTCTACGGGGAGCGGTGGGTAGAGGGGAAGTGACTTTTCTCGCCGGACGCGCCGTCTATATTTATGGCGGGCAACTAAGCCCGCACCGCATCTACGTTTATATCTTTGCTTTCCGCCAATAATAGTTTCGAGATCGTTTCGAGATCGTTTCGAGATAATTTCGAGATATTAATCGAAAATGGCGCCATGTACTTTTGAATAATTCGATATGTAATAATATATTAGTAGTAATTGATCACTCTTCGGAAAATGATAAAGTTTGATTTTCTTTCTTTTAAATTTTCTAAATAATTTAGTCACCTCAACTTAATTTTCTGCATACGATACTGACTTAACAGCTGTTGTCCATCATTCGGAGAAGCATGTGGAGTTAAAAGACACGTAAGTAAAAATGTGTTCACGAGACTAGATTTAATGTTAGAAGACTGTTATTTACACAATAATTATAAATATTTAAGCATGCATGTTGATTTTGGTCGAGAATAAATAATTCTGGAATTTGAAATCGAGACAACGCGAAAAAGTAGCTGATTGAGATCCTAAAAGAATGCAATTAATTTCAAATCTTTAGATTTTCAGCTTTTCGTCCGCGCTGGCAAAAAACCGTTAAAAAATGTCTTCTTTTCTGAGTTTTTAAATTTCCTCGAGTTTCAATTTTTGTTTACATATCTTTTTTGCGGATTTCAATCAATTATTTTCGAAGTAATAATTTCCATTTATTTCACCATGTTTAAAAAAATTGTTAACACCAGCACAAATAGAAAAAGATTTTGTTCAGGTACCTGAAAACTTTTAAATGGCAAAACAGTAATAGGAAAAAAATCACCAAGACCCAAAAATCGAAATTGGAAATACAGAGAATTTTTAATATTTTCGCTTTGGTATTTAATAGAATTCTTTCTAAAGTATTTATATGATAAAAAAGCTCACAAATGTCAAGATAATTTTCTTAAAAACTTCTAAAGATATTTTTATTTAATACCAAAATCTAAGTTTTCAAAATTCGCTGTATTTAAAATGTCGATTCCTAATAGATATTGCCTATAGTTTTCCGAATGCATTTCTATCACTGGAAAGTTTTTAAATGCCTGTAAAAATTCTTCTATCCACACATGTGTTAAGAATTTTTTACGAAAAAGGGGCGACGTAAATAGGAATTGTCCCTTACAAAATTGTTGATTAAAATGCGGGGCAAATTAAGAAATTAAGAAATTAAAAAAAAATAAAACTTGAGAAAATTTAAAAACACTGCAAACAAGAAATTTAATATTTTTTAATTAAATAAAAAAAAATCGATTACAAAATTATCTATTAAAAATGTCTTCAACAGTTCTCAGATTAGGTTTTTCAATAAAAAAATAAAGATAAGATAAACAATGCGCGCATTATCTTTTATCAGAAGAACGTAAAGTCTGAGAGAATGTAATTGAAGATAATTAAAGTCATGGAGAATATTAGTCTTTACTGTACAAATACAACATATTCGGACAGGAATCAACGCTTGTCTTTTGAATTTAGCATTCAAGATGAGTCGAAACATGGATTTATTAAACAGCGTAAGTGATAGTTTCACTGAAAAAACTTTAGAAGATATTTTAGCGAAAGCAACAAAAGATGAAGGTCAGGATGTGAGAATTTTATCCTGGGACTTTGGAGAAGCCAGTGCAAAAGGAGACAGTTATTTATCCACTGTCAGCAGAATTCTTGTCAAAGGAGAAGTTAATGGAAAACCGACTGAAGTGAAATTGGTTGTAAAATCATTGCCAAAAAATCTAGGAAGAAGAAAGACATTCAGAAGTGCTGATTTTTTCTACAATGAAATCACCTTTTATGAAGAGGTATATTTTTTATTTAAATTAATGCTTTTTTAGCAGTAAATGAGAACGTGTGTTTATATGTCTCAGTTTTTATTTCTTAATATTAGATATATAATTAATTTAAAAATCCAGTACTTAATGAAATTTTAAAAATTAGGCTTTAAAAATGTTGAAAAAATAATGAATCCAAAGTAAAAGCATTTGAAAAGAGTATGTTGCATTGGGTAGAATTTTGAATAAAGGACAAAGATTGGAATAAAAAGAAATGAAACTTGTATCATTTCTGAATAAATCTAATAATTTAAAATTCCCAAATTAAAAAATGTTATACAATCTTAAAAAATGGAGAATTTCTTTAGAAATTAGTTGGAATTGCATCATTTCTAATTCAGATCGTTCAAAATTGATCAGTTTTATTTTTAATTGAATAATCTTGAGCTGATTGATTTTTTAAATTAAAATTTCGAGATTAGGACAATTTCAGAGTGCTAAAAATTCAATATTTTTAAATAAGAATTTTGAAAAGTGGACCAGTTAAAATTTGAAAAAAATGATATTTAAAACTGAATTACATTTCTCAAAGTCTAAGCTTCTACAGTTTTAATATTTCAAATTGTTATTACATACAAAAATAATTAAAAATTGAAATTGATTAGGCAAATTTCTCTGATATCATAAATGCACTGTCATTTACACCGTTCAACATATAAATTTTTGTTTGTTTTAATATTAAGCTTTAAATTTAAATTATTCTAAAAGACCCTTTAAAGTACAAAGTAATTTAAAATGGGAAACATTAAAAATGAAAAAATGTATATCGCGGAACGTTAAAAATTAAACAAATCCGAACTTCATTTCAAACTGAAAAAAATGTTAGTAAAAATTTTGAAAATTTCAATTACAGTGAAACCCTTCAATAGCCCTCCCTTCTATAGCCCTTCCGAGAATTGACGCCATTCCAAAGGTAAGTATAACAGGAACTGCGCGGCTTGCGCGGGATCTGCGGTTGTCACTCAGCGAGCACTCAGGCGTGAACAAACAATAGCCGAGCGGGATATAATGAGTTACTTACCACCAACTGTCAGCCCCAAAATCGGCGCTATAGAAGAGTTTCACTATATTTAAAAATTAAGCCATTTCAATTTGTATTGCAAAATTAAAACTTATGGAACGGAAAAATTTAACGTCTAACTTGAAAATTTAGAACTCTAAAATGGTAACGATTCCAAATTGAAGAAACTATTCAATTACTGATCTATCAATTCCAAAGAGATATTTTAATTGTTCATATATTTTCATTTTAAAAAATTTAACTTTTTAATTTTAATTCGTTTAATTTTGAACACTTTGAATAGAATTATTATTCATTTTCGAAATTTTCTAACGAAATATTTTTCAATTTTGGGTGACTTATTTATTTAAATCTTCTATGAAACATCCAACAGTTTTATAATATTATATTAAACATTAAAAACTAAAAAAAATACAATACAAGATTGCTGTATATGATTTCAATGATTGAAGTTGCACAATTGTAAGCCTTTTAATTTGATTTTTTAAAAGTTGAGGTTACAATGCTCAATATTTTGTTGAATAAAATATTATTCTAAAATATTCTCATTTTTAAGCCTTGAGTTTGAGAAATTATTGTCTTATTTTTGCATTCTTTTAAATTTATTCTGGAGGCGTTTATTTTAAAATTGTTAAATTAAAAATATTTTAAACTGAAAATTGTATAAATGTCAAGTCGTTTAATTTGAATATCCTGCCAGTTTAATAAATTTTAAAAACTAGACAATTTTGTACGTTTGAAAATGATACCAAACAATTTAAAATATTTAAATCTAAAATTATTAAATTGAAATCTGAATAAAACTGAAATGGAACAATTTAGAATATTCAAATCTAGAATCATTTTATTTAAAATGGACCATTATGGCTTTCAATATGAAATTGTGCAGTTTTAAAATATTTAATAGTGAAATTATCCTTTCATTTTTTAAATTCGAATTTAAATCTGCGAAATGGTGAAATTTAAAAATTTTAAATTTAATACTAAATATTTTGGAATTTAAGCTTCTGGCAAAAAACTTTAGTTTTCAGGAATACTAATCACCGTTCAAAATTGAGGAATTTTATATATTTTGAACCTTTAGGGTTTAATTATTCTAAAAACTATGAAAATGATAATATCTCCATGTAAATTTTGAAAATAAATGAATTTAAAATTGAAGCGTTAAAAATTAAACAATTACGAACATCGTTTACAAATTTAATCTTTCCTAAATTAGGACGTAGAAACTAATTCTTTAAAAATAATTAATTTTCGACTGTGTGTCACGATTTTAAAAATTCATTAATTTTAATCTAACGTAATTTTATGTAATAATAATTATGTCTTCTAATTATATAAACTGTAACCTGGAATTAAGAAACTCGGATTTACGATATTCCTAGAATTGATATCCTCCGCATTTTGGTGATGTAGAGACCGCGAGAATGAACACACGCGATGTTCAGGCACGCTTGACAAACAGCGAATGTTGCGTAATATTATGTATTACAACTGTAAGTGGTTCACACAGCTCTGAATGTTTACGTTTGGATTTCCTGGACTTAAAATCAAGGCAACTGCAAGCCATGTTCGAAACCGTTCTTAATTCCAAGTTCCAGTGTATATGTTTATATTGCATATAAAGGATGGCAGTACAGAAATAGATAACCAACAATTTTCCCACAATGATTTTATTGTATAAATCATTCATAAAAAAACAAATACACGTATTGATAAAAATATTTGTTCGACTTCTCATTTTTAATATAATAATAAAAAAATGTATTTAAATTTTAGCGCTAATAAAAAAAAATTTAATTTCCCTTTTATAGTCTTTTTACAGAAAAATCGTCAATCTCAGTGCGATACCGTCACACTTAATTTTGATTTCCTCGGTACAGAATAATTTGTTTTTATTGACCATTTGTTAATTCTATTTATCTTTTTTATATCTCGGAAGGAAATATTTGTTTATGTGAAAAATTGAAAATTTCGATTTTAAATCGCTATCGAAAACTTATTTTTAAAACCCGTGGACTTGTCCTCTAAAATAAAACTTGTTTAGTCCCAATTTAATTATACTTCCTCTAGGGCGTGAACTTTTATTTAATCTTTAAATGGTGATTTAGATTTTACAGAATGATTTTACGGTTTCTCGAAAAATTCCGATTTTGTTGGTTACCTAGTTCTGTATTTCCACCCTTCATATAATATAATAATATAATTTGTATTAACATCTGTATAATAGGTAATTCCCACATTTGAAAAATTCATAAAAAGCAAAGGCCAGCCGCAATTGTTAAATATTCCTCGTTGCTTGGCATCATTAATAGATGGCGAAAATGATTTTATAGTTTTGGAAGATGTTACTCCCTTGGGATTCAAACCAGTCACGAGGCAAAATTCTTTAGATTTTGCCCAGTGTTGCTTTATTTTGGAAGCAATGGCTAGATTTCACGCAGTATCCTTGGCTTTCAAAGATCAAAATAAACAGGAGTTTGAGATCATGAAAAGCAAAATTAAGGAGACATACTTTGCTGACGAATTGTGGGAGTGGTATAAACGATTCCATGTGAGTTATAACATTTTCCAGGGATCACAGTCAGTCCCCTTTCCCCCCTATTTTTCTAAAAATCTCGCATAACTCCCATATTTGAGTACTTTGGCCATTTTTTTATTTGAAGCTGCGATTAATTACTCAAATAGAATATATGTATTTAAAAATGTACCTGTGATGTACACTGTAAAAAGTTTCATGTAATTTTACCACAAAGATCATATGACATAAAAATACCAGCGATTACTGCGGGAAATTTACCAAAGTTAGGTAGAAGTAACACGTAGTGTAAAATTGCAGACAGGATGTAAAAAGCAGTTTTGGAAGAATGGGATTTTACATTCGCCTTGTGAAATTCCAGTGACGCTGTAAAACGCCGCATGTAAAAGGATGCGCATGCGCAATGATAGGCCCGGCATTTTGAATCGTATAATGTATGCTTAAATTAAATCGAATAGGAAGAATAATAAGATATATAAATAAAAGGAGTCATTTTTTATTTAGCAGAAAAATTTAAACTTTTTGTTTGGTTTGCTGTTCCAAAAAATACGCATCAAACATATAAGGATATGATCAATGGGACGAAATAGGCGCATCCTAGTTTCTGACAACTGCAGCCCGAACAGCCATAACCTTCCAAATTATTTTTTTCGCAAGCATGCCAAACATGCGAACAAACTTTTTTCATGTGAAACACATTGCACTTGACTTTCTGATGCGCTCAACCCAGCACAATCCACGATTATCCGAATGCCGTCAAAATTTTGCACAATCTTGCACTGAATTTACTCCATTTACTCGCAGGTTATCGATTATAATAGAAGATCAAAACATGGACGCGCAACGACATCAAGCGTTCAGCAGCGGAATTACAAGGATTATGCAATTTTACATCACTGCTGTAAAACGTATTACACTCCGCGTGCGAAATTACAGTAATCGTTGGGAGCTTACATAAACCTTGTGAAATTACATTTTTATTTCGGTTACACTTTAGGGTGAAATTCCCACAACGTACACTGGTATTTTTATGTCCTGTGAATGTTGTGGGAAAATAACACGTTCATTGTAAATTTCTATCATTTATGGTAAAATTCCTTTAATAATCACTGTCAATTTACAAGAAACGTGTAATTTTCCCCCAAAAAACGTAGGAAAAAGTTACAGAACGAAATGTAATTTTCAGCAATATTTTTTACAGTGTAGGGTAGGGTTATCCAAAAGTGCATTTGATTTCTTTTTTTTTTTTTAATTTTCATGCATTCGTTCCCAAAAAGGAATTCCCCCAAAAAATGCGTTTTTTCAATTATATTAAAATTTTTCAGAAGCCTCATGAGATTCAAAACGTATTTCCCATAAATAATATGTTTTTGTCAATATTGTATTCCAAATCGTCAATATCAGGTGAATCGAGTTGAAACTCAATATTCCGCTTCACAATTAGCCATAAAATACACCAAATTAGCACCCATAAGTCTGTTTTATAGGGTCCTAAGAAAACCCCATAAGTGTGAATTTGGGTTTTGCGAGTTTGGCCCTATTTATGATTTTTTTGCTGTTTTTTTAATACACATTTTTTCTACTACATAAAATAGAATTAAGCTGGAAAGTTCCAGTTTTTTCCAAAACATTAATGGAAGTTGAAAAAATAAATGTTTATACAATTTATTGTGTTAAATAATATTTTCTTTGAATAATGCTTGACAGTTGCGGTTTCTTCTGAAATTTTTAACTTTTTATTTATTTTTCACTTAGAGCGAGGTACAAATTATTAAAATTTAACCAAAATAATTATTTTAACAAATTATTATTAAAGTCGCGGTTTAATCCGAATTCTTCAACATTTCAGTTCGAACGAGGCAATAATCAATTATTTTTAACCTAAATCATTATTTAAACAATTTATTATTATTTGTAATAATATTCTATTAGAATAATGCTAGAATGATCCATTTTATCAACTTTTCACTTAGTGCGGTAATAATGAATGCAAATCGATAAATAGAATCGTTTAAACAATTTATTATTATTTATGTCTATCTTCTCTTACATAAGTTCTAGAAAGTTGCGGTTTGTTCTGGCATTTTAAAAATATCTTAGATTTCTTAGTTATGAACAATTTATAATAAACAATAGAGTGAATCATTTTTAAAACATTCTCTTTTTTGTGAATATATTTTTCTTAAATAAAACAGGTATTTGGAATATTTTTCAAATTTTCTGTATAGATCATATTAAATGTACATTTTTCTTGAAGTAGTTACTAAGAGCCTTTGTTTCGTTTAAATTAATATTAATATTTATCATTCGCTTCAAACTAAAAAGTCAAAGAAAAGCTGATCAGAAAACCCCGCAACTTTGTAGCATTATTTTAAGAGAATATTATTATAAATAATAATAAATTGTTTAAACAATTATTTATGTTAAATTTAATTTATTATTGTCTGGATCTAACTGAAAAGTTCAAAATAATTTGAAAAATTCGGAAAACCGGCGACATTCCAATTCTATTCTGAAATAAAATTGCTATAAAACAATAATAAGTTATTTAAACAATTAATGGAGGCATCTAATTGTCACAGGAAAGTAATAATTTATTTATTAGAAACAAATTGTATTTAAAGAAAATCATAATTACCACTGAAAACTCGCAAAATCCAATTTTTCAATTATGGTGTTTTTTTGAGACCCTATAAAGCAGACTTATACGTGTGATATTAAACAAATAATTATTCATTTGTATTCCATAGCTAATTGTAAAGAGAAGTATAAAGTTTCAACTCCATTCACCTAATATTCAGGATTCTAAATCAAATTCAAAAACGTCTTTTTTCTTTATGGAAAATACGTGTTGCTCATGAGCAATAGGGTGGGTTAAAAACAGCTATGTTTCGTTACCTTTTGGAAGTTTTCTAAACTTTAATTTCAATTGCAAACGGTATAGAAAAAATTTGTACACAAAAGTTAAAAATCTGGAAAACTTATACACCTTTTCTGATCTTTTACTTTTTTTGATAACCAACCGGTTTCAAAACTCGAAATTTGATCCATTTTTTAAACTTTTTTTCACCAACACGTATTTCACCACGGATTTGAAATTTAGGTGAAAAATTACTTTAATGCTGTCCAAAATAATTTTCCTATAAATAGTGGAGTGTTTTATACCTAAAAGGCCCAAATTTTCATTTGTGATTTCATACTTTTTTATATTTATTTTTATACAATCGGAAAGATCTGATGTACTATGAAAGAAAGATTTTAAATCTTTTTCTGAACTTTTGACAGGTTGATTAAAAAAAAGTTCCATTGACTATAAAATTATTTTCTTTAATACAGTCGACGCTATTCACCTTGCCGCGGATGGGACCGTAAGGGAGTAATTTTCCTGGAAACGGATGTTCCCCCATTCTCGAGTCTGATCTTGATGCGTGGTGCTTGATGCGAATTGTTTCGCTCGCTACGTACGTTGCCGCGCGCGGATCAGTGTTTACAAACGGTCAAAGTTCAATTTTCAGAATACATATTGTGGAAGTAATTATCTCACATTTGGTTCCAAAAAATGGTGAACGCATCATTCTTTCGCGGAATAAACTGAAAAATTGGTTAGTATTAACAAATTATTGATAAACCTTTGATTAAACTTGCCATACTTGAGGTTATCTCATGTGACAAGAAAATTATCATGAGACATAAATATTATGTGATTTCGACATTCTTTTATAAGCCTCATTAACAAAGCATATAATGACTTTTTGCAGTTAGGGGAAGCGGCAAGGTAACTGGCGGCAAGGTAAGTTGCGTCGACCGTAGTTCCAAAATTGTCAACAAATATTTGATTTAAAGAATACAGCGATAAATTGTCTTAGCCCATCTAAGTTTTAGGTATTTTTAAAAAAGTTGGGGAAAATTAATAATTGCAGTAAAAAGCTAGATAAACACGGGAATAAAAACGTATTATTCACAGAGGTAAACAAAATATTTTAT
The DNA here is from genome assembly GCF_010883055.1 of Belonocnema kinseyi. Taxonomy (NCBI): domain Eukaryota; kingdom Metazoa; phylum Arthropoda; class Insecta; order Hymenoptera; family Cynipidae; genus Belonocnema; species Belonocnema kinseyi. The sequence continues at coordinate 90,585,383 of NC_046663.1, read as the reverse complement.
ATAATTTTTTTTACTTTTTGAAATTTTATATTTTTGTCCCTTATAAATAATTATTAATACTCGTGATTGTTTAAACAATTCGCAAAGTTCAAGGCTCTGTAAAATTATTTTTTTAAACTTTTCTTCAATACTTTTCATATCTTTGAAAAATATTTGATACAAGGAATCCAGCGATGCATTCGATCTTCCAATGAAAAAAGACACTTTTGTTATACTTTTGTTACACTTTTGTTATAGTGTTTAATTTATAAATCAAATGTAACTTTATTTTTTAATAAGATTTGACCTTGGCCCTAAATTGGAGGGAATCCAAACGTAAGCATACAAGTTCGCAAAAATCATTTGTGTTGGATTTGGACGCATGACGCAACCTGGTGCAACTATTGTGCACTGCAACTGACTGTGGTATTTTTCAAACACAAAATTTCCCTTTGTTCTTTAAACCCCCTGATTGACGAAAAATTCCCCTATTTCCCCTATAATTGATCTGCTGAACCACGTGATCCCTGAACTATCACAGCAATAATTTTATTATTATAGTAATATTTAAACCAGATTTTCTGACAATTTCAGGGTTATTCTATAAGAATAACAAAAGATGCATTGGAAAAAGAATATCCAGGTAGTGAAGCTGAGCAAAAATTCAATTCCTACAACTTTGGCGATTTGTATTCTAAAAGTGCGGAATTTTGTAAAAGGACAGATTATCCTACTTCTGTAATAAATCAGGGAGATTCTTGGGCTCCTAATTTTTTGGTGCAAGAAATTGCCCCGAATGAAATGCAAGTTTTGATGCTCGATTTTCAACTAGCAAGATGTGTGAGTCCTGTTTTGGACATTGCATTTTTGATTTATTCCTGTACAGATAAACAGCTACGTGACAAACATTTTGACGAATTTTTGGAAATTTATCACAAGGAAGTCTCTAAATCAATTGAATTGCTTGGATCTAACCCTCAGAAATTATATTCTTGGACTATGTTTCAAAATGAGGTAATTTGATTAAATACATTTGAGATAGAATTAATTTTTTTGTAAGTGGAAAATTAATTTTATTTTCTACGTCAAATTTCTAGTTTTCTAAGCTAATATTTTTAAAGTATTAAAAATACAGGTCGGCCTCTGAATAGGCGACTGGGGAGGAAGCGTTTCCGCGAACTGAGCTCCCCCCACTACAAGACTCAGTCGAGGCATAATCTGATATTTTATTTACCTTTTTCGATCTTGGGGCATTTACTCTGAATAGGCGACTGCGCGAGTTGTGCGATCATTTGGTTTGTTTTGTTTCAGTGTAGTGTATTGATATAGATGTTACATGTTTTTATAACTTGTTTAGTGTAATTTTAATAGATTATCAATACAATACGTATAAATTATAATTATTATTAATTAATTATATTAATTATATCAATTATATTACAGTATATCAGTTGAAACTTGCCTACGTATACAATTTTGATCTTTAAATTTCTTAAGTCATCTTTAGAAGTTTTTTTAGATGAAGATATTTAAATAGAAATTTTTCTTTTTTCTTAATACGCATAACATATTAAGTATTCGTTCTTGTAAAATTATTTAATTTTTTTTAATATTAACAATAATATTTAATATTCAATTTTAATTTTGATAAAATTTAAAAACATATATCAAAAAGTAATATGTAAATGTATTAAAACGCTAATAAAAACTCACTTCTGAGCTGTCGCCTATTCAGAGCAAATGCCTCGAGATCGAAGAAGGCAAACAAAAGATCAGATTATGCCTCGACTGAGTCTTGTGGTGGGGGGAGCTCAACTCGCGAAAACATTTCCTCTCCAGTCGCCTATTCAGAGGCCGACCTGCAATTCAAAATTTCTATTTATTAATAACACACTCCACAGTGTTTCCCCTTTTCTAAAATATGACAAATGTTTGCTGAAAAATGTATTATTATATTTTTTATTAAGAATGTAATTATTTTAATGAAAATTTTATTTTTTTAGTCATTTTATTAAGTTGAAAATTAATTTTTTTTGCTTGAAATTTAACTTTTTTTTGCAAATTCAATTGCTTGGTAGAAAATTCTTCTTTTTGGCTTTAATATTCAAAACTTTGGTCAACAATTTTTCACTGTCTTGACTAACAAAACTTCTTATTTGAAAATTCATCTCTTTTTAAATTTTACTGGTGAAATCATCTTTTTTTGGTTAAAAGTTGAACTAATTTGATAAAAGTTCATTTTTATTTGTTTGTTAAGAATTCATCATTTTACTTAAAAATGCATATCTTTGCTTGAAAATGTAAAGATTGTGTTGAAAATTCGTATTTTATTTTGGTTAAAAATTAATTTTGTTGTCTAAAAATTGAACTATTCCAGTTAAAGATTCATTATATAAGTTAAAAAATGTATCTAATTGCTCAAACGAAAAATATATATTTTTATTTCATTATTAATAAAAATATTTCTTGGTAAAAAAAATCAACTATTTGGTTGAAAATGAAAAAATGTTATTAACAATTTACATTTTCGGGTAGAAAATTCTGCATTTTATAAAATTCATCTTTTTAGCTTGACATTGAAACATTTTGTTTGAAATTTTGGTTATTTCTTGACTGAAAAATCATATTTTGTTTAAAAAATAAAAATTTTGTTTTTATGTTTAGAAAATTAACCTCTTTTGGTATAAATTTGATCTTTTTTGAGTAAAAATACAACTGTTTGGTTCTCTCTAAACTTGAATCAGTCATTTTTTTAGTAATACCAATTACTTTTCTTATGGGAGAAATTTAAATTCTTCAGACAAAAATGCAATTGTTTTGTTCTCTATAAATTTGAGTCAGTATACATTTTTGTTAATATCAATTAATGACTGCATTCTAGTTATGAGTCATAAATTTTGTAATGCTATATTATATTAGTAAAACTATCTCTGGTAAAACTTTCTAATTTAACAGTGAAAATAACTGAATCATAGCTATAATTCAGTCACTTATTGCAACTGATAAGTATTTTACTGATTTAAATCTACAAAATTGGAAATCAATCTGTTTTAATTCAGAATTTAGCTATTTTGTTTGAAATTAATCTGATTTTTTTTATTTAAAACAAAAATAATTTTTTTACATAAATATCAACTATTACATTTTTCTTTAAGAATTCGTCTTTTCATATGGAAATTCATCTACTTAACTAAAAGATGAATTACTTTGTTAAAAATTCTTTTTCTTTTAAGTTTCTTACAATTTAGTAGCAATTACATCTCTTTGGTTGAATATGTAACTACAGTCGAAGCTACTTACCTTTTCGCTATTTACCTTGCCGCTTCCCCTAACTCTCGGTCGACCTCGTTCTCCACCACGACCGCGATAGTTCGGCATCCGAGAATTGTTCCGCTCGCTATGTACGTTGCCGTCAATGTTTTAGTCGTTTAAAGCAATTTTAAAGTGCAAAAAGTCATTATATGCTTTGTTAATGAGGCTTATAAAAGAATTTCGAAATCATATAATATTTACGTATCATGATAATTTTCTTGTCACATGAGATAACCTCAAGTATGGCAAGTTTAATCAAAGGTTCATCAATAATTTGTTAATACTAACCAATTTTTCAGTTTATTCCGCGAGAGTGATGTGCTCACCATTTTTTGGAACCAAATGTGAGATAATTATTTCCACAATACTTATTCTGAAAATCGAACTTTGACCGTTTATAAACACTGATCCGCGCGCGGCAACGTACGTAGCGAGCGAAACTATTCACACCAAGCACCACGCATCTACATCAGACTCGTGAGTGGGGGAACATCGTTTCCAGGAAAATTACTCCTCTACGGTCCCATCCGCGGCAAGGTAAATAGCGCCGACCCTTCAATAGCCCTCCCTTCTATAGCTCTTCCAAGAATTGACGCCGCGCCACAGGTAGGTGTAACAGGAGCTGCGCTAGGTCTGCGGTTGTCACTCAGGCGTGAACAAACAAAAGTGGAGCGGGCTATAATGAATTAGTTCCCACCCATCGTCAGCCCCAAGATTGGCGCTATAGAAGAGTTCCAAAGTATTTTGTCAAAAATTCATCAATCTTGTTGCAAGTTCGTCTTTTGGTCAAATCCAACTGTTTTTCATTTTTTTTTTAATATATATTTTTTAAACATCAACTATTAACTTTTTCGTTGAGAATTCGTCTTCTCTTGTGGAAAATTCAACTACTCAGCTAAGAGATGAAATACTTTGCTAAAAATTCATTTTTCCGTTGAAGATTTGTCATTTTAGTTGTCATTTCATCTCTTGTTAAAAATGTAACTATATTATTAAAAAATCATCTTTTTTTTATTGAATTCAATTTTTTCTATTCAAAACAAAAATATTTTTCGTTTAAATATTAAATATTACATTTTTCATTGAAAATTCGTCTTTTTATAGAAAATTCATCTAGTTAGCTAAAAGAATGATTACTTTGTTAAAATATCCTTTTTTTTAAAGATTCTTACATTTTAATTGGCATGAAATCTCTTTGGTTGAATATGTAACTATTTTATTAAAAATTCTTTTTTATAGAAAATTAATCTTCTCGGTTCATAATTCATTAATTTTGTTGCAAGTTCGTCTTTTTTGTAGATTTCAACTGTTTTTTATTTATTTTTTATTTAATTGAAGCACAAATCTTTTTTTTTAATATCAACTATTACATTTTTTGTTGAGAATTCGCCTTTTTTGTGGAAAATTCACCTAATTAGCTAAAAGATTAATTATTTTGTTAAAAATTCATTTTTTGGTTAAAGATTCATCATTTTAGTTGTCAATTCACGTGATTGATTAAAAATGTAACTTTATAATTAAAAATTCATTTATTTTCTTGAAAATTCGTATCTTTTGGTATAAAATTAATCTTCTTGGTTCATAATTCGTCGATTTTGTTGAAAATTCGTCTTTTTGGCTGAATTCGACTGATTTTTATTTAAACAAACATACTTTTTGTTTAAATATCAACTATTATATTTTTTGTTGAGAAATCTTCTTCTCTTGTGGAAAATTCAGCTACTCAGATACAAAATTAACTAATTTGTTAAAAATTCATTTTTTGGTTGAAGATTCATCATTTTAGTTGTAAATTCATATCGTTGATTAAAAATGTAACTTTATAATTAAAAATTCATTTATTTTGTTGAAAATTCGCATATTTTGGTTGAAAGATCAACTAATTTGCTCAATTATGAACTATTTTGTTATAAATTCATTTTCTTTATGAAGATTTATAATTTCAGTTGTCACTTCATCTATTTGGTTGAAAATGTGACTATATTATTAAATATAATTCGTCTTCTTTTGTGGAAAATTGAGCTAAAAAATCAAAAACTCTATTAAAAATTTATTTTTATTTTCAAGATACATCATTTTAGTTGGCAATTCATCTCTCCGGTTGAAAATGTAACTACACTACCGGTCAAAAGTTTGGGTTCAATTAGAAAAATCGTTTTTTTTTTATTTATCGCTTTAATTATACCGAAGCTAAAAAAATGTCTCTATAAAAGGTTGTTTTTGAAATTCTGTCTAAAATAAGCCCAGGGTGAAGCCTATTTGTCTAGTTTTTGAGTAGATATTGCAAAAATAGTGTAAATTTCAATGTTTTCTTAAATTTTCAATAACTTCCGAAATAGTCAACATTTCCCGATGTTCTTGGACTCATTTTAAAGCTTTTTTTCTCCGTATCACCAAAGCTTACGAATATAAATTGTAACATAAATTATAAATTGAAAATTTATAAAACATCTTATCTGTAGGCAAATCAGAATAAAAGTTAAATAAATATATATTTTGAGGGAATTACATAGAAAATTCATGATTATATGTTTCATATATTTTACAAAAATATTTTTGTTACTAAAAATAATATTTCAATTTTTCCAACATTTATGTTACAAATTCAAGTTCTTGCCATTCGAAAAAACATTTTTTACGATCAATATTCATAAGCTGTTGCAATACAGTGAAAAAAAGCTTCAAAATGAGCCCAAGAATATTGAAAAACGTTGACTATTTCGGAAGTTATTGAAAATTTAAGAAAGCATTGAAATTTACACTATTTTTGCAATATCTACTTAAAAACTAAACAAATTGGCTTCACCCTGGGCTTTCTTTAAACAGAATTTCGAAAACAATCAACCTTTTAAAGAGACATTTTTTTAGCTCCGGTATTCATCAATTTTGTGGAAAATTAGTCTTTTTTTGTTGAATTTAACCTTTTTTCATTTAAAACAAAAATGTTTAAATATCAACTATTAAAAATTCATTTTTCGTATGAAGATTCATAATTTTAGTTTTTAATTCATTGGTTTTGTTGAAAATGTACACTGCCGTGCAAAAATTGTAGGCCATTTTTTTTTATGACTGAATAAATTCTCTTAATTTTAATTATACCAGAGCTAAAAAATTTCTTTTCAAAAGGTTGATTTCGAAATTCTGTATAAAATAAGCCCAGGGTGAAGGCAATTTGTCTAGTTTTTAAGTAGATATTGAAAAAATAGTGTAACTTTCAATGTTTTCTTAAATTTTCAATAACTTCCGAAATGAGCCCAAGAACATTGAAGCTTATGTTAGGCTTATGTTAGAGAATTTCGAAAACAATCAACCTTTTAAAGATAATTTTTTTTAGCTCTGGTATAATTAAAATTAAGAGAATTTATTCAGTTACAAAAAAGAGGTGGCCTAAAACTTTTGCACGGCTGTGTAATTATTTTATTAAAAATTCATCTATTTTTTCGAAAATGCAATATTTTTACTTAAAATGTTAGGAATTTGATCTAAAGAAATCTTTCATTGGCACCCGTCCCTAATGGAGGAAAATAATTCGTATCATTCAAATAATTTCAGGTAAAGGAACAATTTATCCACGGAATGATTTTTGCACTTGAAGCTATTCCATTTAGTATGTTATCAGAAGAGGACTCATTTGATTTGGATGTTATTGAAGGGGAGAATAAAATTGATATAGCGGACGTATGGAAAGTGGAAAATATAAAAACCCCAGAAGGTCGACAACGTCTTGCGGATGTGATTGTTCATGCTGAACAAAGAGGTTTTATATAAAAGTACATCTAATCAATAATTTTTCTAATAAATCACTAACTAAACATAGAGAATTAATTAAATAATCATTCCATTTTTCTATGATATTAATATTTTTATACGCAGTATGTATGAATCTTGTTCTAGTTTTAATTGTGAATAGACTAATTTACAATAACTGTAAATTACTGACGAAATAAAGTACATATTATTAAAATATACACTTTTTTTAATCGTAGTTAATGAACTTTCGAATCTGTCGAGATTTCCCGATTAGAGAAAGGAATGACAATAGAGATTTGAGTTTAATTTCAATAAAAAAAATTTATTACATAATAACTTGATACTGTTGAGACAAATAAGTACAAAACAACCAGGTACTTAAAATACTGCTTACAAAATTATAGGTACCTTCGTGAGCGATATTCATAAAATTATTATACTTTAAAAGACTCTCACAGTCCAATAAACACAGAAAACCCGATCTTGGAAGCATTCTTTTTTCTATGAAACACTGAATGAAAATCAGTTAAATATTTTTCAAATTTATCCCAATTCCTGGAAATACTTCCTCTTGGAAAACTTCCAAACAAAATCGTATTGCCTACTGCTTATAATTATCCCAATTATTCATGAAATTTCGTTCAATTCCGTTTCAAACAACCTAATATAAAAAAGCTTTTCTACAATTTCCTAATAAAGTTTCACTAAGATTAATTTGTATAAAATAGGATTTCATGAAAAAATATATCATACAATTTCGAAATGATTTTTTTGAATCTTATCAGTTGATATGATTATAAACATAAAAGCTTCCGAGGCTTACATAAAAATTCCGTTACTCTTAACCAATAAAAAAATTCTTTATAAAGAGAAAAATTAATAACTAAAAGTAAACTATAAATGATCTGTATTCATTAATTTAGTTCAATAAAAGCATAATTAAGTATCTCTAAATTGTATAAACTAGCTCTAAATAAAGCTATCTAATATTTTCGACTAACGATACTTTTATCAATATTTGAAGAACACAGTCGTCATGGATCTCCTTAAGAATATATAACAATTACCAAAAAGGCATCGTAAAGCAAAATGTATCAAAAACTTTCTTCTTGGCAAGTAAATTGATATAAAAATCGATATAATGCAATCATTTCCTAAATCCTTACTTTGTAATGGAATGAGCAAACGAAATACTATTTCTAAAAAATGGAAGATGAACTCGTTTCCAGTTGACTAGAATACTAGAACATCATACCCCTTCTGCCCTTCATTTCCATTCAATCTTTACGAAATTTTCTCTGGTAATCATCCAGAAAAGCTAAATTGAGTCTTGGATTCTCATGTTTTAATATTTCTTAATGAACGACGATGCGGTGATCTTAAAGGAAGAATTTGGTTCGGTGGCTTTAGAGGAGGGAAGGTAGAAATAATCTCTTCTAATTCTTTTCCTTCCAGTTCCCGACCATTGAAGTCTTGTAAGCTAAAAACGTACTCTATTTTCCCTAGAATTTCCTCTAAATGTAATGACTCTTTCCGTATTACTCGGTATTTCCAATTGCTTATGTCCTCACTCTCATCCCTTCGGATACTTTTTTCTTTTGTCAGTGCAACTTCACTTTTGCTCTTCGCCTTGGTGAAGGCAGGTTCCTTCATCTGAGTTACAATTTTACTTCTGTCCTTGGGGAAAAAAGTTTGTGCTCGTGCACACCCCTTTGACTTGGAAATTTCAGTCGCAGTTTTACTTTTCAAGAACGAAGTTGATCGTGAGGAAGTCAGGGGTTTGCTTTTACATTTGGGCTTTGCGACAAGCTTCCTGGGGGCTAATGTCACCTTTTTCGGTGCTGAGGAACTTATGCTTTTCACTTTCGTCCATTCAAATACCGAAGGAATAGTTCCCGGTTTTAATCGTTTTTTTGCCAGCGGAGTACCTGGAAGATAAATTTTTTTATTGATTCGGATAGACATCAATACATAAATCAAGCCTCCACAGTCCCTAAGGGATAAAATATAGGGACCAAGGAGAACTTTTTATCAGGCTCATAGGGTACTTTTTTCGCACTCAAAGGGTAACTAATTCAAGATAAATTCATAAGATTTCACAAAAATTCAAGGAAACCACAAAATAATTCAAATGCATTGGAAAACATTTTGTTAATAATACAAAAATCCATTGATTTCCGTAAAATTAGAATGAATTTAGAGGGATTTAAAACATACGAGTATCCGATGAGATTCATAAAAATTCAAAATAATTTTAAAAAATTTAATTAATTATATGAAAAAACTTCGTTGAATTCAGAGAATTTGAAAATATCTTAGAAAAATTCAACAATATTCAAAAGAATTTAAAGAAATTACAAATAAAAACTTTTAAAAAAAAACAAATTCTAGAGGATTCCAAAGAATTACAACATTTTTAAGGTTAATTAATAACAATTCAGGATGAATTCCAAAAAATAATTAAGAATATCTTTAAATCTTTGAAGCCCTACCAATTTATAGCAAAAAAAAAAGAATTCAAATTAATTGGAAATAATTTTTAAAATCGAATGAATTCTATTGATTTCAGTAAAAATTGAGGAAATTTAGAGGAAATGAGAAGAATAATATAAAGAAATGACCCGGAATGAACGTGAGGGATAATGACTTCAGGAACAATAAAATAAAAACTTTTTAAAAATCAAACAAATTCTAGTGAATTCCAAAAAATACTTTTAAATCTTTTCAAATCTTTGAAACCCTACTAATTTATAGCCAAAAATAATTGAAATGAATGGGAAATAATTTTTAAAATCGCATAAATTCTATTAATTTCAGCAAAATTTGAGTGAATTGAAAACAGTTTAAAAATGTGAAAAATGCGTTGAATTGAGTGGGTTTGAATTTAGGTTTGAATTGAGTGAATCTCGAAGATAAAACGAAAATTCGATGGAATTAAAAAATATTCAAAGTGATTAAAACAAATAAAAATTAATTATATAAAAAAAACTTCGTTGAATACTGAAAATTTGAAATACGCTTTAAAAAATGCAAGCCTATTCAAAGGAATTTAAAGAAATGCCTAACAATTAAGATGAGAGATAAAGACTTCTGGATAAATAATTTAAAACCTTTTAAAAATTAAACAAATTTTAGAGAATTCCAAGGAATTAAACAAATTTAGGTTAATTAATAACAATGTGAATTCCAAAAAATAATTTTAAATCTTTTTAAATCTTTGAACCGCTACTAATTTATAAATAAAAAATAATTGAAATGAATAGTGAGTTTAGAGGAATTTCAGGGAAATGAGAAGAATTTGATGAAATTCATAGAAAATAAAGCTAGATTTAAGAAAAAATCAAGTGAACTGAAAACAATTGAAAAATGTGAGAAAATTCGCTGAATTGAGTAGGTTAGAAATGAGATTAGAAAAATTAAAGACAATTCAAAAGAATTTGATTTAACGCCTAAGAATTTAAGATAAGTTTTAAAGACTTTAAGATGAATTGAACAAAAACTTTTTAAAAATCCATTGAATTAAGTAGAATTCAGTGAAGTTCGCAGAATTAAAAAGAATTCAGTATAAATTAATGCGAATTCTGGTAGAATTTCCTGAAATCTTGGAAAACCCTTTATTCTAAAATATTTCAATCGCTTTGAAATCCCTTCAAATTATTAAAAATCAATTACAAATTTCCAGGAATATTTTAACATTCCCTAAAATAGTTAAAATCCTTTGAAATTCTACAGAATACCTTACTTGTCATGAATAAATTCTTTCGTATCCACTAAAAATGTTATGAAGTCCCTTAAAATCATTGAAATCCTCGGAAATTTGATAAAATCCTGTAAGATCTTTAAAAATAACACAAAACCTTTAAGGTCCTTCCTGTAAAATCGTTCCATATATTCCAAAACTCCTGAAAGTTCTGTATCCTAAAATATTTCAAAAGCTTTGTAGCCCCCTCAAATTAATGTAATTAATTAATAAATCCTTGAATTTTTTTTAATCCCCTAAAATATTCTTAATTAAAAGCTCTTGAAAATGCTTTAGAAATTTGAAAATATCCTGAAATCATAAAAACGGCATACACAATAGTTAGCGGGTTGCATTTTACGGTCGCAAAAAAACTATTTTTAATTACAAAAATAAAACAACAATAAATAAAAAAAGCCGTAATAAAAACTGAGCTGCAAATAATTTTAAGCAATTTTAAGCTAGACATATTAAAAATTGAACGAATACATATTTGTTATAAGCTGAACACTTCTTAGATTAAAAGTTAAATTATTTTCATATGAAATCGTTTAAAAACCTTTCAAAAGATTCAAAATTTTATTTTAAAATATCTACATGTTATTTTACATTCATTCCAATTTTAAGTTATTCTTGAAATTTTTCAGAACTTCTAAGCATCTCTTAAAATAATCCGAATTCTTCCTAAAATTTTTTTTAATCCTGAAAAATTAAAATTATGTCCTTAAAATCTTCCAGATTCATTTTTGACAATTTTGAAAATCTTTTTAAATCTCTTTAAATATTTTCTTAAAATTAATTTTTTTAAATAAAAAGTTATTTATATTCCTAGGAATCTTAAGAAAATGTTTTTTATTCTTTTGAAGCCTTTCATAATTCTTAAAAAGCTTCTAATTTTGTATACCAAATCTGCAAAAATCTATCAATTATTTTAACTTAGGTTGTGGGCTATTTGCATCGAAATTTCGGTACGAATAACCGGATTTTGTCGGTATACGTAAACACTTCGTTTAAATTATATGAAATCATTTACAATTTTAAATATCTCTTTAACTTACTTGATTTTTTGGGTACTATATGTGTTAATTATTTATCATACATCAAAATTGAACAATTTTACTTGTAAATTAAATATTTTGAAATAGAGAATTTTTGATTGTAACATTCAAAGTTAAGTTTTTTGTTCATCTTCGAATATTTCATTTCCAATTGCTGATTTTTAATGGACTATGACATATTTTTAAATATCAGTCAATTTTCTTGTAACATAAATGATTATTCACATGTTAATCCTCAATTTACAGTTAAATTTTAAAAATCATTAGAGTTCTGAAAGTTCGAGTTTCGACACCCGTATATCCGCTACAATGAGCGACGACTTCGAGCTTAGCATCCCCAGCTATCGCGCATGCGTTTATCAGGACTGCTATCAAAAGTTACCGGTAAATTATCATACATTTCGTAAATTTCTATAAACTTCGTTTATTTTCAAACATTTCATAATTTTTCACAAATTTCATCAAATGTGCATACCCTCGCTTCGCTCGCGCGGCAGCCTTTTATGCTCGTCGGAAATTGCTGCCTTTCTCCCCTTGTCATGCAATCTACTATTTTATCCAAAATTATCGAGGTCAAACGCTACTAGTTTTTAATTCAAGCCTTTAAAACTGCATTTTAAAATACCCCAGAAAATTACCCACGTTACAGCAATATTGGAATTTTCTCTGCCTTTAAGGGCATGTGATACTTAGAAAACTGTCGATTTTACCAGTTTTAGGTTCCCCCGCCTTTTTTTCTAGAATAATAAATATTTTGTTTTAAAACTTTAGGAAATGATAGCGAACTTGCTAACGGACGTCCCCACAAACTTTTTTTGTAGGTTAATTCAAAAAAGTTTTAATTTAGCAAAATGTAATTAATTTGCATAGCGCTTAGGAAATAGTATCGATTTTTTCAGTGCTAGATTTCCCCGCCTTTTTTCCTAGGGTAAGAAATATTTTGCCTTCAAATCTGGGAAATGATAGCGAACATGCTAACGGGCGTCCCCACACACTTTTTTTGTGTTTTTTTATCAAAAAATTTTTGATATTGCTAATAACGTGCGTGCATATTTCGAGGTTATGTGTGTTACAATTCACCCGAGGTTCACTTCCAAATTACACAATATTTATGGCCGAAAACTTAGGACTTACAAATAAACATAGTAACTAATCTCCCGGAACTAACCTTGTTTGCAGGCAATCAAAAAAGGTTATTTCATAAATAATTTCCAGATTATCGGAAAGGCACAGATGAAAAACGACGTAACCTCAAAATAATACATATGCATAAAATTTTTATTTAGCACAATAATTTTTTTTGTCATTATCCCTCAAAAAACAGTCCGAGGACGTCCGTTATGATATTTTAATAGCATCTCCGAATTCAGTTTTTAAAATTTTTCTTTTTTATGGAAAAAAGCCGGGGAAACTGTAAGTATCACATGCCCTTAAGAGGGCCCCTTCGAGGTTTAGCCCCTGGCCCCGAAAAATGTTAATCCGCTGCTGTAGACAGATTTTTGTTTTCTAAAAATTTGAAATATTTATCGAAAGTGCATTTTTGTGTTTTATTTTATTTTTTGTAAACAGCTTTGAAAAATCTGTTGAGCAATTCAGTACTCATAGTTATTGGTAACTATTTTGTGGAAAATTTGCCTTTTTGGTTTGAAAATTTATCTCTTTACATTCTCATCAGAGAAGGTATTAGATTGGTATACCCCTCCCCCTCACGGTTTTTGTTAAATCTATAAGTTTTTACACCTTCTGAACCCGAAAAACAGGTTTTCGCGAATGTCTGCAGATTTCTAGACTGTAAGCACGATAAATCTCGAAAGAATTTACAGATTGGATTGGCCTTTGGTAATTCAAAAACTTTCCAAATTTTTTAGACCACTTTTTTAAGATTTAGGAGTTCTGTGCACGGCTATTCGTAGTACTCAAAAAGACGAACAATTTATTCTATTGACATTTTTCGATACAAAAAAAAACAATTACCAGAGTTACAACATTTACAAAATTCCAAAAAATAAACAAAAATCAAACAAAAGTCAAACTATTAAAGATACAACAAAATACGAGAAAAACAAAAAATGTGCACCCAAGAAATATCTACAATATTGTTATGAATCACTTTTTATAGGACGCGTAGTTTTTTATTTGAAAAAACATTGAAAATAAAAAAAGTAAAAAATTTAGAAAAAAAGACGCAAGGTATGACAAAAAATTCATCAACAACAGTTGTAGATTTAAATAAGATCCACATATTTATTCTTAATCATTTTTTTTATGAAGCACACTGTTTTTGTTATCATTTTCTTCATAAAAAATAATACAAAAAATAATCAATAATTTTTTGTTGGAAAAACGATACCAGACGAAAAAAAAAACAAATAAAAGTTTTTCAACCAAAAAAGTAAAATGCAGTAAAATGTTTGATAACATAAACTTTTTTTTATAAAATGCGCACTTTTTTTAAATCATAAGAAGTAAACAATAAAAATACGTCTCTTTTAATACCAATGCATATTATGAATTATAATAATATACACTTTTGGTTAAAAATACAAATTTTTTGTTAAAAATTTATCTTTTTGTTTGGGCAGTTAACTATTGTATTAAAAATTCCTCTTTTTAGGGGTATATTCAAATGTTTTTAAATTTAAAATAAAATATTTTCTGATTCATGTACCAACTATCAAATTTTTTGTTAAGAATTCATCATTTTTGTTTGAAAATTAATTTTTTTGTCTAAGATTCATCATTTTAGTTGAAAACTCATCTCTTTGATAGAAAATGTGGAAAATTGATAGTTTCGAGTTGAAAACTCAAAAACTGATTCGTAGAAAATTCGTCTTTATGGCTTGAAGCTTCCACCATTTGGAAGAAAATGTAACTATTTTTTCAATACGCATTCTTGTATAAAAATTCAACTATTTTGCAGAAAAATGATATGTTTTGTAAAAATAGTAACTACTACATTTTTGTTGAGAATTCATATTTTTCGATTGGAAATTCAACTACTTGGTTAAAAGTTGAGCTATCTTATTAAAAAGTATTTTTTATGATTCATCATTTATATTGAAAATTCGTATTTTTCATTAAAAAATTAATCTTATTCATTCAAAATTTACGTTTTTGGGTAAAAATGCAAGTGTTAGGTTAAAAATCAATCTTTTTGTTGAAAATGCAATACATATATTTACTTGAAATGTTATGAATTTGAAGCAAATGAATTTATTATTAGTACCTAAATTAATTTTACTTAAAAGAATTTATTTTCATATTTTCCTGAAAAATCTCCTTCTTTCCCACTTTTTTCAAGCACTTAGACCTGTACAGCATTTTAAGAATTTTTTTATTTTAAATTAGAGAATTGATTAAATGAAAATATTAAAAAGAAACTCTTCCAAAGCGTCTGTCCTCTAATGCCTTGAAAATCGGGTTTTGATTCTTTAAAAATAAATCGAAACCTTGTAAAAAACAAAAAAAAAAGGGAAAATTGGGTCGAAACCCTCGACTCTAGGTATTTTAAGTGATTTTTCAAACTTAAGAGGGAAAAGGAGAACCAATGGGAAAAAAGTAATTTAAAAAAAATTAAAATAGAAAAAAATTCGTAGAATTTCCTTATAGTTGGTAAGAAACTTACCAGTTTTGGATGCTTTCAAAAAATCGGACCTCTTGAAATGTTTTCTGCAAATGCGGCTATGTTCGCGTGGAATCCAATTTTGGATGTACTTTCTTTTCCTTATTGCCACTATCCACTTTTTTCTCAAAGCTTCGTCTTTTGGAAATCGATGTCCACCCTCGTTCCGACACTTTGGAACACTGCAGTAGTTATACTTGGTCATTGTTTAGGGTAAAAAAGCACCACCTAATTAGTAAAAATGGTATATATCAAAATATTGTTATCAGATTGAGAGTAACTAAAAATAAAACAAATTTCAAATTCGGAAATATTACAATAAGCAATTTGGGACTTTTAAAACTTTCTTTAACTTTCTCTAACCACTCATCTACAATATTTCGAATTTTTTTTTAAATTAGTTTTTTTTACACTTTAGCCTATTTTAAAAGGTTCTAAAAAATTTCCAAAGATTTAAAGGATTTTGGGTTATTTTAACACGTTCCGAGGAATTTTTCAGATTAAAAAAAAATTAAAATTGTTTCACAAGATTCAAAATAATTTAGGGTATTTTAAAGAATAAAAAAATATCTGAATAATACTTTAATGAAATTTCAAAGAATTTCTTCACAGGGATTGAGGGATTCCAAAGGATTTAAAATTAAAAGATTTCAAGGTGTTTCTAAAGATTAAAAAGAATTTTAGATTTAAATTTTGTTAAGAATTAATAAGATTTAAGGATATTTAAAAACGTTCCAAAGAATTTCGAAGTATACAAAAAAAAAAAATTTAATTTTCAGGAGTTTTAAAAGAAGGTAAGGGAATTTCAAAAGATTGGAAATATTTTGGGGTATTTTAAACGATATAAAAGAATTTAAAAAAAAAATCATGTCAAGGAATATCATCAGATTTCATGTACTATGCGGAATTTTAAGGGATTTTGATAGTATATTAATGAAATTTCCAAGAATGTATTTACAAGAATTGAGGGATTTAACAGTATTTCAAACATTTAAAGAAATTTTCGAACATTTTAAAGTATTTCAAGCCATTAAAATTTTTTGTATTTTAAGATCCCAAGGTATTTTCAAGAGCTTTAAAAAATTGCAAAGGATTTCACAAAATATTAAATAATTCAGGAAAATTCCTAAGAATTCTCGAAATTTTAAGGGATTTCAAGAAACTTTAAAGTATATTATCAAAGTTTACGTAACTTCAAATTTCAAGGAGCTTCAAAAGATTGTGAAGGAATTTCAAAAGTTTGGAGATATTTTGGGGTATTTTAAAGGATTCTAAGGAATTTTCAATATATTTAAATAATTTAAAGGAATTTCCAGGAATATTGTTAGATTCCATGTAACTTCACGGAAATACAAGGGATTTTATAATATTTTAATAAAATTCAAAAAAATTATGTATTCACAAGAATTGAGGGATTTGAAAGGATTTCAAATATTTAACAGAGGTTTTTAAATATTTCAAGGTATTTCTAAATTCATAATTTGAAAGCTTATTGGGCTTTGAACTATTCACTGCAGACACGCTTATATTTAGTGATCTACTTTTCTAGATTTGACGAGAGATTAAGCCGCAAGTAAATCTATCTAAAACCTTTGCTAAAGGGTTTCTATCTTCTAAATAGTTGTTAAAGATACAGTGTGATTTTTTTAACTTGAAACTTTTGATTCAAAACATTTTTTCATAGAGTGCCTATTTTTCGAAATATTTAAAAGTTTCAAGGTAAGAAAATCACCCTGCATAATCCTGACTGATTTTATACTAGAATTAAGAAAATTCTGTAGTCTCATTTTATATTCTTTAAATTTTTTGGTTATTTTAGGTGACGTTTACAGACCTCACAGTCCCTATGGGATCAAATATAGGGACCACAGTGTACTTTTTGTCACGTTAAAAGGGTAACAAATTTATGATAAATTCATTAAACTTCAAAACAATTTAAGCTCAATTCAAAATAATACAAATAGATTAAAAAAAAATTTTATCAAAAAAGTTCGATGGATTTACGTAAAATTTGGATGAATTTAGAGAAACTGAAGCGAAACAAGAAGAAATCGATGAAATTCATAAAAATTCGAGGTGCATTACAAAAATTAATCAATTAAAAACAGTGTAAAAATATTTGTTTAAACTTCATTAAATTCAGGAACTTCGAAATGAGCTTAGAAAAATTCAAAGGAATTCAAAAGAATTTTATTAAATACCTAAGAATTCAAGGTGAGTAAATACTTCAGGATCAATTAGATGAAAACTTTAAAAAAAATTAATTGAATTAAATAAAATTAAGTAAATTTAGAAGAATTAAAGTGGATTAAAAAAATTCGAGAACTAAAAAGAATTCAGGGTGACTTCCAAAAAATAATTTCAAATCTCTTCAGTTCCTTAAAACCCTATTATTTTCTAACCGAAAAAGTAACTAATGACTACAAAAGAATTCAAATGAATTTGAAAAATCATTCAAAACTAAAACATTCAATTTATTGCAGTTAGATTTAAGTAAATTTAGAAGAATTTAAGGGAAATAAGAAGAATTCGATTAAATTCAGAAAAATGAAGCTAAATTTAAAAAGCAATCACCGAAGTGAAAACAATTCAAAAATACAAAAAAATTGAATCCAAAGGATTAAAAATGGTTTTTAATCAAAAAAATTCGATGGATCTACGTAAAATTGGGATGAATTTAGAGGAAATTAAGGAAAACAAGAAGAAATAGATGATATTCATGAAAATTTTAGGTGAATTAAAAAAAAATGAATTGGAAGAAATATTTTTAAAAAACTTCATGGCATTCAGGTACTTTTAAAAGAGCTTAGAAAAATTCAAAGGCTTTCAAAAGAATTTGATTAAATGCCTAAGAATTCAAGGTGAGGTTAAGAGTTCAGGATCAATTAGATAAAAACTTTCAAAAAAAAATCCATTGAATTAAGCAGAATTCAGTAAATTTAGAAGAATTAAAGTAGATTGAAAAAAAATCAATAGAATTCAAAAGAATTCAGTGTGACTTCAAAAAAATAATTTTAAATCTCTTCAAATTTAAACCCTATTATTTTCTAACCAAAAAAATTACTAATGACTACCAAATAATTCAAAATAATACAAATGAGTGGGAACAATAAAAAAATACATTTATTGCAGTACGATTTTAGTGAATCCAGAATAATTTAAGGGAAATCAGAGGAAATCGATGAAATTCATAAAAAATAAAGCTAAATTTAAAGAGCACTCAGCGAATTAAAAACAATTAAAAAATATGAAAAAAACATTGGATTCAGTAAGTTTGAAATTACTTTATAAAAATTAAAAGGGCACTGAAAGGGCAAAGTTTAGTGAGTTGAGTAAAATTGAGTGAATTTAAAAAAATTGAAAAGAGTTCAAGAGAAAATAATAAGAATTCAGGGCGAATTGCATATAAAATGCAACCACAAAAAAACTTGAAAATCTCTTCAAATCTTTGGCCAACGAAATCCCTCACTGCTTATGAATAAACTCTTTGAAATCTATTAAAATCCCTTAAAATGATTACAAATCTTGGAAAGCCTTGAAATTGTTTAAATATTTTGAAAATTCATCTGCAGGTCCAATTGAATAAAGAAAATTTAATCCAAAAATCCATTTCATTAAGTAAAATCCAGTGAATTTAGAAGAATACTAGTGAATTCAAACATTCAAAACACTTAGGAAGTTCAGGTTAATTAATAAGAATTAAGGGTGAATTCAAAAACTAATTTCAAATTTCTTCAAATCTTTAAAACCCTACAAAATAACTCACTTCTTGTACATAAATTGTTTGAAGTCTACTAAAATACGAGAAAATCCCATACAATTCAAATGATTGAAATCTACTAAAAATTTCTCAGAATGTTTAAAACTAATCTGAACCATTTTAAACAAATTCAAGTCTACTCAGAAATAGGCACAGACCTGAATTGAATAGTGATTAACCCATGAGGTAATTGATTTTTAAAAAAGTGACTAATGTAATCTTTTCATTAAAAAAAGTATAATGAGAAAAAAGTGACTGGTAGTGACTGTGTAGCAGCACTGAATATCTTGCTATTTTTACAAAATGCTTGACTCTTGAAAGCTTTCATTTTATTAAAAATTTGGTTGAATTCTCATTATGGGCTGCAAATTTGGAAGCATAGACTAAATCTTGAAAATAGGGTACTTTAGGGACCTTGTCTGAACATAGGGTACAATAGGGGATATAGGGACCAGTCTGTTAGGGCCACCGTTTAGCTTATCAAGAAATCTAGAAAAAGCCTTTTTTCTAGAGAGGGACAGGGACATAAACTTATAATATTGAAATGGTACAATTTGTACATAAGATTATAATATTACACTATGTAAAATTAAACATGAATAATAAACAATAAATGTGGACTCCGCATTAAAAGTGCCCTTATGGCCGGTATGGATTTATGTATTAGGGCATACAACCGGATAAAATTCCCGGAATTTTAGGCCCAAAATGAACCTTTTAAGTTAAAAAACGAGTCACCGGGGCATTTTTTAAGTTGACACTACGAAAAATCGTTTTTCGAACAAATATATTTTTTCTTCGAACATAAAATATACCTACTTAAGGTTAGTATCTGGACATCAATATACTCCCAATTAATTTATTATAAGTCTCAGTATCAAACCCCACTCAAACCCAAAAATAATCATGTTCACCTACACTTAGAAAACGCGAATATCTCCTAAACTAGGACAGACCATAAGGACCTTTTTCATGCGGACGCCCACAAATAGTGAATAATTTATAAAAAATAAAAAATGAATAATAAATAAGCAATAAATAGTAAATAACAAATAAAGGTATAAAATTCATAAAGCCGAATATTTCACAAATATTTTACGATTGCATAAAGATTTCATAGCTTTCACAAATATTTCGGATAGATTTAAAATACTTAAAAAAGACTTTAATAATTGCCCAGATTTTACATAGTTTTTATTAATATTTCTCAGATTTCAAAGACGGCACAAAGATTTCAATCATTTTCTAAAGATTTAAAAGTTTTCGGATAGATTTAAAGATTTTAAATATTTAACAAAGAATTCAGATTTCACATATATTTAAAATATTTCACAAAGGCATAAATGGTTGCTGAAAGATTTCGGATTGATTTAGGTTTTAAATAAAAAAATTGAGCAACTCTTAAAAATTTAAACCATTTCCCAAATATTTCAATGATTTGGCAAATATTTCCGATAGATTTTAAAAAATTCCTACAATTTTCAATTATTTCCCAGAGATTTCGGAAAAAATTTTAAAATGTAATTGATTTACGAAAGATTTCACACCTTTTTAAAAATACTTTCAAAAATATTACCAAATATTTCGCAAAAGATCTTGAATGCATTAAAAAGATTTCATAAATACTTTAATTATTTCACAAAGCTTTCAGATCGATTTTAAAGATTGAACAAAAATTTCAATGATTTGCAAAAGATTTCAATGATTTGGCAAAAATTTTCGATAGATTTAAGACTATTCACAAAAATTTCAATTATTTCGCAGATTTCAATGATTTTCTAAAGATTTTAATAATTTCACAAATATTTCATAAATCTTACAAAGATTTCGCAAAGATCTCAAATGGATTAAAAATATTTCAAAAATACTTTAATTATTTCACAAATCTTTTAGACAGATTTTAAATATTGAATAAAAATTTCAATGATTTTCCAAATATTTCGGATAGATTTAAAAGATTTCACAAAGGCACAAATGATTTCCCCACGATTCCAATCATTTCTCTAAAATCATTTCCCTAAACTCCCAAATATTTAGCAAAGATTCCTGGTAGATTTACATAATTTCATAAATATTTCGCAATTTTCATAAAGATTTCAATGATTTCCAAAATATTTGAAATATTTCGCAGACTTCAAGAAGTCTTACATGATATTTCAAAAATTTCAATACTTTCACAAACATTACCAAATATTTCTAAGTAGGCCCAACGGGCATGAAAACGTGACTTTTACGTTTGTTTGCAGATGACATCACTTTTTGTTATTTAGATTCAATTAACGAAACAAATTTTTAGAGCACTTTTAAAAGCCCATTCAAAAAGTTTCTATTTCATAAGATGGTTCTTCAAAATGAAAATACTGATATGAATAATAATCATTACTAGAAATAAATGTTTCCAGAATTGTTTTCCCGCCCGCAATCAAAAGGACGCTATTTCTATCCTAACACAAATATTGTCGCGGATTCTCAGAAAGCCGGTTCAAGTGATTTCAATAAAGTCAACAAATGACATAAACAATGCAATAGAAACGTTTTTTTATATTCATAAACTTATAAAATTATATTTTAATCACATTAACTTGAAAAAAACCCAAGGAGTTATTCAATAAATGAGACTTTTGACATTAGGTTTGTTGATGGAAAAGTTGCCTAACCTCAACACCCTGAACAAAGTTGCCTTTCAGTTAGAATATTTTCCGAATTTTCTGTAATAAAGTTACGCAAGTCAACAATTTTGTTTGCCCGGAGTCTTCTAAATACATTATTAAAATAAAAAACGCAGAAAATGGTAAAGAAAAGGTGAAAAGTTGACTCGTTAGTCTCGTCTGTCTTGTCTAAAATAGTAAATACGTTTATATTTATTTTAAATGCACACGGTATATGTGCAAATAATGATTATATATGTGATGTGAAAGCACTTACCTTTCTTAATGCTGATATAAGTACACTGGGTGTTCTTATATGTGCACAATTCTATAAACATTAAAATATCAATAACCCAAAAAAGGTAAACCAACGTAAGCGTAAACCCTGATAACCCCCTGACCCCCTAACGGACGTTAACAGTAAAACATGATCTGGCGCATGCGCCATCTCTTTGCATAGGTATTTAACTTTATGTCAGCTAGCAAGATGTCTGCACGCTGAGGGTCAAACAATAATACCAATTGCATCGGACGAAAGTTTATTTTTTTAATGACTTGGTAAAAGAATGTTGACAATAAGCGTATTTGTGTATTATTTTATCTTGCTGTAAAGCTATATACTTAATCAAGTAATAAAATTATGGCAAAAAAGATCGATTTTATTATTTAAACTGTTGAAATGGGGTGCACAAAAATGGCGGAATCTATTAATCGCTCAAAACTTACAAACGACCCATGGAAAATGGTGTATTCCAAAGTAATATTTTTGTCTATTCTCCATATGCAATGACCCATGATAATTCGGTTTCTGAGTGTGCCTGTTTGAAGGCGTTTGAGTGTTTTATGAAGCGAGAATAAGTGTGCAATACTTCACCTATTTATACGATTTAACATAATCCGACCATTTCCATCTGTTTTTCTGTAAGTTACAACACGAGATATGTAAATAATTGAATAAATAATTTTACAGAAAATTTTTTACTTCCCTGGCAGACGGAAGGAACTGAATGAAGCCTCTACAAAGTTCCCGTAAAGACCCCATTCGTTTCCTTTCTAAAAAAAAAACTCCAAAAACATCAAGATCAACTCTTAAGCTGTTGAAATTCGGATTCTACGTTAAATTTTCTCTTGGAAACTCAAGGAGTAATCGCAAAACACTTTTTTTATAGCGGTAAAAAGTTTAAAAAAAAAAAAAATATATATATATATATATATATACTATCTATAACGCTTGCTGACTGCTACTTACAGATGATGCGTTTTGAAGTGTAGCAGTCAAAAGGCGTTATATACATCTTGTATTTTCTTAAACTTTTTGTCGTTGCAAAAAAAAAAACTATTGCGATTATTCCGTGACCTTCTATAAGGAATTTTCACGCAGAATGCGAATTTCAACAATTTAAAAGTTGATTTTTCTGTTCTTTCGAGTTTTTTAAAAAGGAACCGAATGATGGATTACTTATGGAAAATATTTCCAAAAAATTAGACCCAAAATTAGTTTAAAAAAAAACAGCTCGTCCCCCCTCCACTTTTCAAAATTTTATTTAATATTCCTGTAGTTCTAAGAGAGTTCTAGAGTTATACAAACCAAATAATTTTGAACCACTTGAAAACTCGAAAGTTACACAATTTTGAAAATCCCAAAATTTCAGAGAACTTTTTCGAGAGATTATCAGGAGTTCTGGTAGCCCCCTAAATAGTTTTACAAAAAAGTCTTCTAATATTTTTTGATCAACATTAAATTCAAAAACGCACAAGACTTTAAAGATACCCAAACACTTTGAAATTAAAAATTTTTAGAATCCCAGGAGTTCTGAACAGAGTCTTGGTAGCCGCCTAAATAGTTTTACAAAAAAGTCGAATAACATTTTTCGATAATCCCAAAATTCAAAAACCCACAACACTTTAAAGATACCGAAAAAATTGTTAATTCAAAATGTTTGGGTATGTGTAAAGTGTTGTAGGCTTTTGGATGTTATATTGACCGAAAAATGTTATTAGACTTTTTTGTACAACTATTCAGGGGTCTACCGGAACTCTTGAAATGCTCAATACTTTTGGTTATGTGTAAAGTGTTGTAGGCTTTTAAATGTTATGTTGATCGAAAAATGTTAAAAGACTTTTTTGTAGAACTATTCAGGGGGCTACCAGAATTCTGATCAGAACACTTGGAATTCTTAAAATTTTGAATTTCAAAATGTTTGGGTGTCTTTAAAGTGTTCTTCGTTTTTGGATTTTGTGTTTATCGAAAAATATTATTAAAATTTGTTATAAAAATATTCAGGGGGCTACCACAACTCTGATCAGAACTCCTAGAATTATTAAAAATTTTAATATTTTGGGTATATATGAAGTGTTGTAGGCTATTGGATTTTATGTTGATCGAAAAATTTTAGAAGACTTTTTTGTATAAATATTCAGGGGGCTACCAGGAATTTGTAAAGAACTCCTGGAATTCTCAGAATGTTAAATTCCGAAAGTAATTCCGTTGTAGGTTTTTCGATTTTGAGTTAATCGAAAAATGTTCTTAGACTTTTTTTTAGCGCTATTCCAGGAGCTACCAGAACTCTGAGCAGAACTGCTGGAACTCTCAAAATTTTGAATTTCGAAGTTTTGGGTATCTTTAAAGTGCTGTACGTTCTTGGATTTTGAGTTTATCGAAAAATGTTATAAGACTTTTTTTCCATACAGGGTGGCCACGCTGGGGCTTACATGAATGGCGAATCGAATGCTACCCGAATTGCACAATAGCAGGGGAGAAGGCATTATACAGGGGTATTTTCATATTTCGCGCCTTTAAAGTTGCATTCGGATCGGCCATTCGGTCAAGTCCGTGCATCTTCGGATCAAGTTTATCATAGTTTCCATGGTTGCGTTCGAAACTTCAAATGGATACAAGTTTCAAAATAATATAGATGATGTTACATAGTAATTACAAATAATTAAAGTGTTTAATTAATAATGAAAAGAGACATGTGAACTGAGAAGTAAACGTCAATTTTTTTCTGCGCCAATAACATTATGGAATGTCTGCTGAGTAACAAATACTATAAAATAGTAATAATATTCTGCTCTTCCAGTGGGCGAAGAATGAATTGTATTTACCGCTTATTTACGGTATAAGAACAGGTATGTTATGAATAGACAGGATAAGTTTTAAATCAAGTGAATGAAATATTACATGCGTAAACTTTAAATTGACATTAACTACATTTACTTACAGCGATTAGGGCAAATAGGTGTATCTGAACATAACCTGACAGACAGTGTGGGCAGTAATAATTTAAATAATAATTACTTATTAACAATTTAACAATCATTAATTATTAAACATTTTAATAAGTTGAAAATTATTTCTGAATTTAAAATTTGATTACCATTGTGTTTTATACAGATCGATCCTAGAAGAAATACACATCAGGAAATGCAGATAGAATTGGTGCATTTTAATCAACATTGTTGAAAAATCATTATCTCTGGACCTTATCCCAAGACAAATAAAAATAAAATAAACTTGCTATATCTGGATCTGATTTCCAAATCGGCATTTGATCAGCACCAAAAATCAATTTTAAGTAATTTTGAGGGTATCAGTATATAAAAAAAATCTCGAAATAATTTGACTAGCCTGGATTATAGTTAATAAAGTTTTTAGGGATTATTTTTATTTTAGAAAATTTTTTCTCTGGACCAACTTTTTCTTTAAATTATTGTATTTTCGAAATTGCAATCTCTGGATATGTTTAGCAAACTGACATTTGATCAGCCCCTAAAATCAATTTTAAGGAATTTTAAGGGTATCTGTGCAGCAAAAAAAATCTCGATGCAATTTGACTAGCCCGGATTATAATTAATAAAGTTTTTAGGGACTTTTTTATTTTCGAAACTGTTTTCTCTGGACCTGATCTAAAAATTTGGTTTGATCAACCAATAAAATAAATTGAACACTTGTTGGTGTTAGGATTGTATCAGTAATAAATCTAGAAGAGCAATTTTAGGCCGATATTTACATTCCAATTTTTTTTATTATACTATTTTCGAAATTGCTATGTCTGGATCTGATTTCCAAATTGGCATTTGATCAGCACCTAAATTCAATTTTAAGCAATTTTGAAGGTATAGGTGTATCAAAAAAAATCTCTAAGCAATTTGACTAGCCTAAATTTTAATTAATAAAGTTTTTAGCAATTTTAGTATTTTAGAAAATGTATTCTCTGGACGTCACCCAAAATTTGGTTTGATCAACCACTAAAATAAATTAAAGACTCGTTGGTGATTGAATTGTATCAGTGATAAATCTAGTAGTGAAATTTTAGGCAGGAATTTTCATTTCAATTTTGTTTTTAAATTATTCCATTGTCGAAGTTGCTATATCTATATCTGATTTCCAAACTGGCATTTGATCAACGGCTAAAATCAATTTTAAGTAATTTTAATGGTATCGGTGTATCCAAAAAAATGTCGAGGCACTTTAACATGCCCAAATTTTAATTTGTAAAGTTTTAGGAATTTTTTTATTTTAGAAAATGTTTACTCTGGGCCTCATCTCAAAATGTCGTTTGATCATCTACTGAAATAAATTTAAAAATCGCTCAGAATAGTAGTGCATCGAAAAGAAATGTAGAAGAGAAATTATAGGCCGGAATTTGTATTCCAATTTTTTTAGATATTATTCTATAATTATCTATTTCATCAGATCTGAAAAGTAAATTCATACATTATTGGTATCTTATCAGAAAATAAGAATGTTTGAGTGTAATTTAAAGCTACTCGAAATGTTATTTTAATGTATTTGTTTGAGGCCTCGTTCAACTTTAAATTATGCTGTTAGAAGTGCAGACACCAATTCTGTAAATTTTATTTCAGATGTTATCTTTTCCATTGGAGGTTGTCCTATATTAATTATCGATTGATCAAACGAAATTTTGAGATGACGTCAGAGAAAGTATTTTCTAAAGTGAAAAAACTCCCTGACACTTTATTCAATAAAATTTGGGCAAGTTAAATTGCCTGAAGATATCTTTTTGATACACCTATACAATTAAATTGACTCAGAAGTAATTCTAGGGGCTAATAAATTGCCAGTTTGCAAACCATATCCAGAGAAAGCAATTTCGAAAATACAATAATTCAAAGGAAAAGTTGGTCCAGAGAAAACATTTTCTAAAATAAAAATAATACATAAAAAGTTTATTAATTAAAATTTGGACTTGTCAAATTGCTTCGAGATTTTTTTTTATACACCGATACCATGAAAATTACTTAAAATTGATTTTAGGTGCTGATCAAATGCCAATTTGGAAATCAGATCCAGATATAGCAAATTCGAAAATAGAATAATTAAAAAAAAAATGGAATGTAAATATCGGTTTAAAATTTCTCTTTTAGATTTATTACTGGTACAATCCTATCACCAACAAGTATTTAATTTATTTTATTGGTTGATCAAACCAAATATTGAGATGAAGTCCAGAGAAAACATTTTCTAAAATAAAAAAAAATCCCTAAAAATTGTATCAATTGAAATTCGGGCAAGTTAAATTGCTTCGAGATTTTTTTTTAATACATCGATACCCTCAAAATTACTTAAAATTGATTTTACGGGCTGATCAAATGCCAGTTTGCAAACCGTATCCAGAGATAGCAATTTCGAAAATACAATCATTTAAAGAAAAAGTTGGTCCAGAGAAAACATTTTCTAAAATGAAAATAATCCCTGAAAACTTTATTAATTATAATCCGGGATAGTCAAATTAGTTCGAGATTTTTTTTTATACACCGATACCCTCAAAATTACTTAAAATAGATTTTAGGTGCTGAATAAATAACAGTTTGGAAATCAGATCCAGATATAGCAAGTTCGAAAATAGAATAATTTTAAAAAAAATTGAATATAAATATCGGCCTAAAATTTCTGTTCTAGATTTATTACTGGTACAATCCTATCACCAACAAGTGTCTAATTTATTTTATTGGTTGATCAAACCAGATTTTGAGATGAGGTCCAGAGAAAACATTTTCTAAAATAAAAAATCCCTAAAAATTGTATCAATTGAAATACGGGCAAGTTAAATTGCTTCGAAATATCTTTTTGATACGCCTATATCATTCAAATGACTCAGATAATTAATTTTAGGCTGATCAATCCCCAGTCTTGGGATAAGGTCCAGAGATAAAGAACCTTCAACAATGTTGATTAAAATGCACCAATTCTATTTGCATTTCCTGATGTCTATTTATGCTAGGATCGATCTGTGTAAAAAACAATGGTAATCAAATTTTAAATTCAGAAATAATGTTTAACTTATTAAAATGATTAATAAGTAATGATTGTTAATTTGTTAATAAATAATTATTAATTAAATTATTACTGTCGACACTGTCAGTGATAAACGTACAAAACCACCAAACATTTATTTGGTGAAGAATAATCAATCGAAAGTATAATAAACATGCCGGGCCAATCTGTCATTATTTCGAGGATATGTTCAGATTCACCTGTTTGCCCTAATCGCTGTAGGTAAATGTAGTTAATGTCAATTTAAAGTTTACGCATGTAATATTTCATTCACTTTATTTAAAACTTATCCTGTCTATTCATAACATACCTGTTCTTATGCCGTAAATAAGCGGTAAACAGAATTCACTCTTCGCCCACTGGAAGCGCAGAATATTATTACTATTTTATAGTATTTGTCACTCAGCAGACATTCCATAATGTTATTGGCGCAGAAAAAAATTGACGTTTACTTCTCAGTTCACATGTCTCTTTTCATTATTAATTAAACACTTTTATTATTTGTAATTACTATGTAACATAATCTATATTATTTTGACACTTGTATCCATTTGAAGCATGGACATAGGAAACACGGAACTAGGTATGCAATATTAACTTCGGCGAGCGGGGTTGAATCCACGGGAGGGGGGAGAATTCAATGAGTGGGGAGAGCCGCCATCTTACGATGTGCCATTTGATTATGCGCATGAGCATTTTTGCCGACAAACTGTGCATGAAAATATAAACATGTGGGCGCTTTTATGTTTGTCGCGGGACATAAAAATTTGGCGGACCTCCCCCCTCATTGCATCACTCCCGCAATGGCATGCCTAGTCCCTTGTTTCCTATGTCCATGATTTGAAGTTTCGAACCCAACCATGGAAACTATGATAAACTTGATCCGAAGATGCACGGACTTGACCGAATGGCCGATCCGAATGCAACTTTAAAGGCGCGAAATATGAAAATTCCCCTGTATAATGGCTTCTTCTCTGCTATTGTGCAATTCGGGTAGCATTCGATTCGCCATGTATGTAAGCCCCAATGTGTCCACCCTGTATATTCAGGGGGCTACCAGAACTCTGATCAGAACTCCTGAAACTCTTTCGAAAAATTTATCTGAAATTTTGGGGTTTACAAATTTGTTTAACTTTCGAGTTTTCAAGTTTTTCGACATTATTTTGTTTAAGAGCTCTAGAACTCTTTAGGAACTACAGGAATGTTAAAGAAAAAGTTGATTCTTTGAACTATTTTTGATAAGTATCAGGAACTCTAGAACTATGCTGAATCTACCCTGGCGGACCAAAGAAACCGAATGGAGCCTCTACAAAGTACCCGTAAAACCCCCATTCGGTTCCTTTTTAAAAAAACTCGAAAAAACAGCAAAATCAACTTTAAAATGATTGAAATTCGGATTCTACGTTAAAATTCCCTATAGAAGTTCAAGAAATAATCGCAATAGGTTTTTTTGCAACGGTAAAAATTTAAAAGCTGTTTTTTCGAGTTTTTTAAAAAGTAACCGAATGGGGTCTTCACATATACTTTGTAGAGGCTCCATTCGGTTCCTTCGGTCCTCCAGGGTATCCAGAACTCTAAAAAAAAGTTTATTTTTCATAAGTGCGGGGGAACGTGAACTTAGCCCCCAATTTTGAAAAATCCATTTTTAGAGTATTTATACGCTGTAACTATTTCTAAGTTATCAGGAACTGTAGAACTATTCGAAAGGATGTCAGAAGACTAAAAAAAATCGAAATTTCGAAAGTGACGGGCCAAGTTCCCATGCATATTGTCAATTACAATTCAAAATATAAAATCACACATTGGATTTTTTCTTTTAATTTAAAATACAAATTATGAATAAAAGTTTATAGTCAAGGAAGCAAAGTTAGCTGGTGGTTAATGTGAAATTACCTAATTGGCCCTCGGTATGTAGACATCTTGAGTTTCCCCCACCCAACTAGTTTTGCTTGGTTTGGTCATAGTCTTATAAATGCTTATAAATTATTTAGAACTCTTTTGAAATTATTGAAAAAAGAGAATATTAGGTTTTCTATAATAATTCTGATTTTTAAATACAAAAAAGATCTAAGCGATCTGAACCATCTGAACCATAAACAAGTGGAAATTCAAATTAGAATGTGGAAACTGAAACGGAAACGCTAAACTGAGGAGCGCGGAGCAGTGTTACGTTTAGCGCAAGTCCAGTGGATCCGAAACTCCTTCATTGGTGGTTCGTGCTGTGGGTTAAATTATTGGAATAAACCCGGGAATATTTGAAATAAT
>NC_046663.1:90542282-90554852 GCF_010883055.1 Belonocnema kinseyi | reverse complement strand
TTTCAGGTAAATATATCGCACCTGTTTGAATTCAAATTCTCCCGCAATTATAGGTGCTGCTCTCTTTGTACATGAACGAGCGAGATTTCGTCGCTCGTAACAGCTGAACTAGTATGGCGCTCGTGGCGGCCGCGGCATGTCAGAAAAACAAAAATTATGGTTAGGAAATCTCCAAAACCGTAATATTGCGTGATGTTCAGCGTCATTTTTCTGATTTCAATTGCTATATAAATGTTCGGTGAAAATGAATCTCCCGCGAATACTAAAAATAAAATGTATTGTATTCCTGTCGATATATTTGCTCGCCCAAGTTGTCGTTTGTGATTCAACTGACAGGAAAAAGAGAGATAATGAAACTCACCCGCCGGTTAAAAGTGATAAAAGTTCATCAAATGATGGTGCTATACATCCTACATCAAACAAAAATCCACCGGCGGAGTTGCCGGCTACTGACAAAACTCCAGTGGAGAAAAAGTCAAATTCCAAAATATTAACCTCAAATACTACTGGAACGAAACCGGCGAACGGTATCGTTCAAAACACCTCTGAGACAGGGGATACAACAGTGGTAATTTATCATTTTGTTATTGTGAACGAGTGATTCATTTTGTTTGTTATCAGAGCTTTTTTTATTGCAGAATGGAGGCCATTTAACCACGCTAAATTCCGGAGCTCTCAAACGAGGTTTCTACGTTCTAATTGGTCTCAGTGTGTTCGTCATTGCTTACTTTGTTTTTCGCAGTTTTAGGTAAGTTTCTTGCTACTTAAAACTGATTAAAGTATTAGTAAAAATCGCACTCTGCGCGGCTTTATTTTTATTTGAATTGCCCAATTATCAAATCAAATTATATCCTTCAGTTTAAACTGTAATATAAGATGTAATTAATACAATCACAATTTAAAATTAATATTTAAGAAGCTACATTTGCCAGCAGTAATTAGAAGCAAAGAAAAAAATTAACAAATGGAATTAATTTTTAAATATCTTTTTCAAATCAGACTATATTGAAGAGTTGCATTTCAAGTTCCTTTAATTCTGAATGTTCATAATTTAAAATAATGTACTTTTGAATTTTTTTTCTTCTAAATAGTTCAATTTTAATGGTTTACAGTTTGAAACTCTTATTTTAAAAACGTATAAATAAAAATGTTTTTATTTTCATGATTTTAAAATCGAATTAATTTACTTCACTTTTTGGAAATTTGGAAATTTTTTCGAATTCCCACAAAAATAAATCCATTTTTTCTTTTTCTGTTAATGATATTTAGAGGTGACGCAAGCCCCATTAAGTTGATCACGTATATCCCGTAATAAGAAAATACTTTTTTGTAAATTTTATTCACAATCTTTAATATTGGCTGAATTGAGTTGAAGTTGAAACTCAATATTTTTCTTCAAAATTAGATCTAGAATACGAGTAAAATATTTATTTTTAAAAAACACCTCTATAAAAATGTTTGATAGGGTCCTGAAAAATACCGTGAGTGAAAAACTGGGTTTTGCGAGGTTTTGGCGCTAATGATGATTTTTTACGGTTTTTTTAGTACTCATTATTTCTAATACATAAAATATTTCATTATACTGATAATTACATGTTCACATAAATTGGTTAAACAATTAGCACTTTATAGTTGTGGTTCTTCTGAAATTTTTATTTTTTATCCACTTTTCAATTAAAGAGAAGTAATAATTATTTTAATTTAACTAAATTAATTGTTTACACAATTTATTATTAATAATATTCTCTTCGCTTAATGGTAGAAAGTTGCGTTTTTTCCCTAAATTTTATTTGCAAGTTAAGAAAACTAGTTATTTAAACAATTTACTATTGTTTATAACTATCTTCTCTTAGACAAGTGCCTTATATGCCTTTATATTTGTGAACAAATAATAAATCAAAATTAGAGAGAATCATATTTTAAACAATCTCTTCAAATTTTCTTTGAAGTAGTTACTGAGTGAATTCAGCGAGCTACGCTTATCTCCGTTGATTCTGAGATGCAGCAAATTGCCCAGCAACTTTTTTCTGCACCTCTTGCATGTTATAGATGCAAACTTTTTGCTGTAATTCAAAGTAAAACGTGTACAAGTCATTTACAGACCTAGTCCTTCCACCTACTTCAAATTATTTCATTATTTGTTTTTGTCTCTTGAATAAGATCGCTTTTTTTGTTTAAATTAATTTTTTTTAACATTGGGAAAAGGTCAAAAATAATTTACTTAAAAAATATACAATTTAAAAATGATTCTTCTTCACGTTCGCTTATTATTCATTCATAACTAACAAGACAATGCAAAACTCGAAATTAAAAAAAACGTTCTGGTATTGCTCTAAGATAAGGTACTTATAAACAACAATTAATTAGTTAAATAAGCATGTTTGTTAACTGACATTATTTATTACTTTACTATGTAAAGAGTGGGTAAAAGGATAAAAATTTCAGAGGAAACTGCAGCTATCTAGCATTAATAAAGAAGAATATATATAGTTATAAATAAAAATAATTTATTTATATAATTATTTTTCTTAAATTGAATTCATTGCGAACTCACTCCAAGTAAAAAGTAGACACATAGTTACAATTTCAGAAAAATCGCAACTTTCTAGCATTATCAAAATTGAATATTATCAAAAATAATTATAAATTGTTTAAATAACTAATTTTGTTACCTTTGCTTCATTATTTTCCTCACTTTAAGTGAAAATTGGGTAAAAGTTGTAAAATGAGTGAAAAAACTAGAATTTTTTAGCTATATTCTAAGAGAATATTATCAAAAATAATAATAAATTGTTTAAACCATTATGTTTGTTCAAATTGATTAATAATCACCACACTGTAATTGAAAAGTGGAATTTTTTGAAAAAGTGCGACTTCTAAGTTGATTCTAAGAGAAAATTGCTAATAACAATAATAAAATGCTTAAACAATTTATGTAAACATCTAATTATCAGTATAAAATAGTATTTTAGACATTAGAAACAATTTGCATTTTAAAAAAGTGCAAAACCTTTTGAGTTTTAATTTGATTCACCTAATATTAATTTTTTGGATATGTATTCGAAAAAAGTGGATTTTTTAACGGATTCGGACAAATTTTCCTTCGATATACATGCAAATTCGAGAAAGAACAAAATTTGGACAGCCCTAATGTGCATGCTAAAGTTACAGAATCGTTTTAGAATTTTGTAAGATTGGTGACGGTGTATTAGCACGAATTTATTGAAAAAATTTACGGTATTGTATCTAAACACATTTAGATATTTGACTTTTTATTTTCGATTCTATTAGATCTTTGCATTCTATTTTAAAGTCCAACGGAAAATTGGTGAAACTTTGTCTTGGAGATATAACTTTCGAAAAATTGATCAGATTAAATTCTGCTTTGGCACAATTTTTCAAGGCCTAAACAGAAAGAACTAGTTCGTAAACCAGCTATTTTGGATAAAAATTAAAAAAGCGAGCGTATTTTCAAAAATTTTGAAACCACATTTTTTCAAGATTTATAAATTCTATGTACGGTTATTCTTAGTACTCAGAAACTCAAACAATTTATCCTCATGACTTTTTGCTATAAAAAGAAAATTATCAGAGTTGGAGCATTTTAAAAATAAAATAAATAAAACAAAGATTTTAAGCCAAACAATGGATGATAAAAAAAAAGTCAAGAGAAGAAAAACGTTGACTTTTTAAAGCCCTACAAGACTATCATAACAATCTTTTTAATTTGGTCGAAAAGTTGAAAATTCAAAATTTGATCGAACAAATAATAATGGAAACTCCAAAAATTCAATTTTTTTGCCAAACTGTGCATGATACGAAAAAAGAATATGCTAAAATGGCACGCCCTGAAAAGATCTACAAATTTATTGTCAATCACTTTTTGACAGGACACGTCATTTTTGTTTTCATTCGTAAAAAAATACATTACAAATAAAAATAAATACAATTTTTGGACTAACGACAGAAGCTACGAAAAGATATGAGACAAAACTTATTTATCCAAAAAAGAGCTACAAATTTTTAATAATTATTTTGTATAGGATGCGCAGTTTTTGTTTTATGCGTAAACAATAAAAGTAAACAAATTAATTTTTTGACAAACTACACAAGCTATGAGCAAAATAAATAGACAAAAGTTACTCTTCCAAAAAATACCGAAAACTCATTCAAATTTTTCATGAATAATTTTTGATAGGACACAAGGTAAGAAATTAAATAAACAGACAAAGTTGTTCGTCTAAAAAGATCTATAAATTTGTTAATAATTCTTTTGAGATAAGACGAGTAGATTTTCTTTCAATCTTAAAAATAAGATTAAATATAAAAAAATCAAATTTTTGGAAAAAGGATACAAGAGACGAAAAAGGACATAAGATACGATAGAGGAACCTACATAGGACCCTATATAGGTTACTGTATAGCATTCTATTCAGATGCGCAGTAATTTTTCTTTGATCATAAAAAACAAGATTAAAAATAAAGGAAAATAAGCAAATATTGAAATAAGTGCGAAGCACGACATACGTGATGAGAATGTGTTCGTTAAAGCCGAAAGGGCTTTAACAGAAGAGAGTTCACAATCAAAAAATTACATTTGTCGATCCTTTGACCTTTAATTTTAAAAGAACTGTGCACGAATGTGGGAGAAATGCAAAGACCGAGCGCGGAGTGCGAGAGCCATCAGTCGCGCGCCGTAGGTGCGCTCAAATTCTCAAGCTAAGTTCTTTTAACAAAAGAGAATTCACTATCACAAAATTACAGTAGTGGATGTTTTGAGTCTTAATTTTAAAAGGTTTGAGCAAGAATGTGCGAAACATATAAAGATCGAGCACGTAGCTCGAGATAAATACATAATAATAAAAAAGTCCTTTGGTACTTTTCTCTTTCTTGAATTATTATTGAACTATTTTCGAAAAATAATATTAGTAAATTCAATTTTCAGACGTTATGAATAATCAACGAGGGTAAATTGCCTGATTTCTGTTACAAGCTTTTCTTATATCGCAAGCTTCCCATGTGTAAAGGAATTAAAAAACGTAAAATATTGAATACTATGTTCAAATATTTAGACTTTATAGGAAAAAAGTTTGTAGAATAATTTGTTCTTCCTGTTGACCTACACGTCCTACACTGTAAAAAATTTCGGGAATTTTCAATTTTAAAATTAAAATTTTTAAAAATTTTATAGCATTGTGATTAAAATTTTTTTAATTGTTTGCAGTGAAGTGATAGATTTAATTTATTCTTGAAAAATTCATACAATTTTTTGGCAAATGTGACATGTTTCCACACATAAAAAAGGAATTTCATAGAAACTTGAAGTTACTTTCATAAGTGACTGCAAAAATAAAAAGTTACTACTTGCGATTAAGTTCTAAAATACTTTTAAATTGCTTTTTGTTCTTGAAATTTGTTCAAAACTAAAGTACCCTTCCACTTATCGCACTACCACTTATCGCGACTTCTCCTGTTCGCTTTGATCCCACTACCTACATTTCAAGAAGTGTTGACATTCAATGTAACTATTCAATAAGTTAGTTTCGACTTATGAATTGCTATCTATTCTAGACAAATACAAGTTGACCCCAAATTGTTTTTTGTGGAAACATTTACATTCCTATCCAGTCCAGAGTTCTCCAATTTTTAATTTTTTACATTCACATTCATAAGTGTAATGTAATCGTCAACATTTTCGATCTCTGGTTTTGAATGGATCTTTACGTTACGAAACTAATGAAGATTTGAGGTTTAGTATGTAAATTTAACATAATAAAATTTTGATCTTCTCTGCTACTTATTTCCTCAACTGTCAATTTTGACATTATCATTTTTGAATAGATTCGATTTTCTAAACCAATCGGATATGAGGGTTTAGCTCAAGGGGAGACAGATGTTTGATGTGGTGGGGGGACTCACTTAACGCGAATCCCAGTGTGTAAAAAATATTTAAAAACGAGGAATACATGCATGGCACCATGCCACAGAGGATTAAAGAAAGGAGGCATGGTGCCATGCAGGTATTCCTTTTTTAAAAATATTTTTCACATAGTTTTGAACAAATTTCAAGCACAAAAAGCAATTTAAAGTATTTTAGAACTTCATTTAAGATTAACAAACCTTGAAAACAATTTTTCAACAGAATCGATTTTAAAATAAACAAAGTGAAATTAAAATTCTTAAATACAAAATGGCGAATTCAATATGGCTGGCAAACAATTAAAAAATTGGTTAAGTGGCTTCAAAATGGGTTCTCTGAGTTTTTTTTATCGATGATTGCCAATTTGGAGTCAGATTTTTGAAAATCTCAATATTCAAAACAGTACATCCAATATGATGGACAAAAAATTCCAAATAATTCCTGTGGTTTTAAAACGTGTTTCCGGGGTTTTTTGGGTCTCTGACTACGAATCTGAAGAAAGAATTTCAAAATTTCGAATTACGGATCCAATATGGCAGACAACAAATTAAACAATTGTTTCCGTTGTTTAAAAATGGGTCCTTAGGTGTTTTTTGGGTGGCTAGTTACGAATCTGAAGTTTAAATTCAAAATTACGGACCCAATATGGCGGGAATAAATTTAAAAAGAGTATTGTATCCTCCATTTCGAAACCATAAGACCAATTTTTTAATTTTTCGCCCACCAATTCGTATTTGAAATTTTGACTTCAGATTCGTAATCAGCGAACCACAAAACACCTGAGAACCAATTTTGAAGTCCTAGGTCTTTTGTTAAATTTTTGTCCACCATGTTGGATCTTACATTTTTAATTTTGAAGCCGCGGGGCCCAATTTTTAATTTTTTTGCCGCTATATTGGATACGCGATTTTAAATAGGGTTGTTTCCAAAGTCAGATATTAATTTAAAAATAAATGTATCTTATAGTATATAAAATTATAATTGTAAAAAGCTCATAAATTATTTTATACGTATTGTTATCTATTTTTAATTTAATGTTGAAATATGAATTTTCTATCACGATGTCGATTGTAGGGCCCCTTTGACATCAAAGGGGTCGGATTTTCCACCAATCACAGCTCACGTGTCAGTGATTTAAATTTATAACACTTTGTAACGTAATTGCTGATAATTGAAGGTTTCAAGGATTCTAGGTCCGTTAAGCTGGCAGGATCACATTGCAAAAATGGACTGAAAACCTATAGGGAATTTAGGGCTCATTTAGGGCTAATTTAATGTCCCATTGCCAAATTTAATACTCTTCATTTAAACAAAAAAACCGTTGGTCGTGCTAGCTTAACGTTAAGATAGGAGAACCACACATAGTAAAAAACTAATTTTTCAACATTTCTTTTCTTTATAATTTAGGGCTGCTAGCTTAACGTTAACCTAGTAGGACCACACAGCGAAAAAAGCCACTCAGGCATTATTTCTTTCCACAATAATTTAGGGATCATTTAGGGCTCCAGCAATATGATAATGAAAAATAAAAAAAATGGTTGAAACCATTTTTGGTTAAACAATTCTAGTAAAAATGAATTAAACGAATTTCTTCTTCTACCCTATATCAAGGCTCACTTAGGGCTCCATGAATATAATGTTTCCATTTAACAAAAAATTATTTAAACAAATTTACCACCGAAATTATTTTATTTTCGTTTCTTTTGCATAATTTCAGGCTCATCTGTAGCTCCTGAAATATCACCGACCCAAGGTCGTACGATATTTCTCCAGTCCTTTTTTTTTGTTATATATGGTGTTGTGCCACCTTAAGGCTATACAAAATACGTGAAGATCACCATAAAACCTATTTTTACTTCTCGCATAATTTAGGGCTCCTTTAGCACTAATTTGGACCGGCATTCCCAAACTTTGTGTTCTAATAATTTTTGTAAAAATAGATAAAAAATTGTTTAAACATTTTTTTAAATATTTAATTATTATATTCCCCGAGCCCTAAGTAAGCCCTAAATTATTCTATGAGATGAATTTTCTGTAAAATCATTTTTATTACGTTTTACAGCAATCTTCAACTAACTTATTGTTAAACTATTTCAAACGCTATTTTTTTATAAAAAATAAAAGAGCCCACAATTTGGGAATTTGTATTTTGTATAACGTTAAGGTAACACAACACCATATACAGGGTGATTCTTTAAACTTGAAACTTTCAAATATCATTTAAGATTTCGTACTTGCCCCCACCCCCACCCCCAGGGGACGGTGTGGGGGAAACGATTTTAACATCAGTGTATGAACTCCTCAGAGTGATTAAATTTTGATTCATAACATATTTATCATAGAGTGCCTATCTTTCGAGATATTTGAAAGTTTCAAGTTAAAAAAATACCCTGTATCAAAAAAAGGACAAAGAAAATATCGCAAGACTTTCAGTTGATGATATTTCAGGAGCCTTAAATGAGCCTGAAATTATGCAAGAGAAACGAAAAGAAAATAGTTTGTTGTGGTAAATTTGTTTAAAAAACTTTTAAAAATTTTTCATTATCATATTTCTAGAGCCCCAAATGAGCCCTAAATTATTGTGGAAAGAAATAATGCTTAAGTCGTTTTTTTCACTGTGTTGTCCTGCTAGGTTAACGCTAAGCTATCATGACCACAGGTGTTTTCGAAAAATTGCGGAGCATTAAATTTGACAATAGGGCATTAAGTGAGCCCTAAATGAGCCCTAAATTATAAAGTAAAGAAATTGAGAAAAATTAGTTTTTCACTATTGTGTGGTTCTGCTGTCTTAACGTTAAGCTAGCATGACCACCGGTTTTTTGTTTAAATGAAGAACATTAAATTTGGCAATGGGACATTAAATTAGCCCTAAATGAGCCCTAAATTCCCTATAGGCTTTCAGTCTATTTTTGCAATGTGGTCCTGCCAGCTTAAGGGACCTACGGATTCTATTCTTTTAGATGATAACATGCGATTGACATTGACGTGGGAATCATGTGTTTGAGCTGTGATTGGTAATTTCGTATTGCGCGAGATTTGAAAGAAATTAAACTTTTAACATACAAATCTGAAACTCTATTTAAACTATTCATAAACTTAAGTTAACTCTATTCTTCTCATTGAATATTTTGCAGGGTAACTAAAACCCGTGCTCAAATGATTCGAAAGTACGGAATCCTGGCGCACAGGCAAGATGTGGAAATGCGACCCCTTCCTCTCGACGAAGATGACGAAGACGATACGACAGTTTTCGACGTGAGCAATATGTCTGCACACAATACACTGCAAACAAGACCGTAAAGTAGTGTGTTTTGTACATTATTTTTCTTGTGATTAAAGCAAAGTTATAACTCGCTTAGTTCTAACAAAGAAACTTTATCATGGCATTCTGAATCCTGGCATAAAGAGTTGAGACTGAATTTACGCTAAGAAACTTTGGGGCTAAAATTTAATGTAGGTAGGAAGGAAAGCCTAGCTTCTGCATTTTGTAATCGAGGATCTTTTTTAAACAGTTGATAGTAATTTAAACAAAGATATTATACATAGATGCAATCCTTACCGCATCTATTTATAGTGATCTTCGATTTAAGCTTTAAGGTCTCATCCTATATGATTGTCAATGGCGGGACAATCGATCAGTGTAACATATTCGATAATAAGCTTCAAGTATGTCTAAGTTATGCAGCTAAATGATAAGATTGATAAGATCTAACGCAAACTTTAACTGTACAGTGTTCTTTCCGTCTACTTGTGATATGCGAATGTCTCGTGAGCGTTAACTCTTTTATAAAAACAACTGCTTAACGAATTGAAAATTATATTCTTTCACTCGCGCAAACTATATTTTCAGTATAATCTGATGTTACTATTGAACTCGAGAATAATAGACAGTCTATATTTTATTTAATACTAATTATATTTTATTTAACGAGAATTTAATAAAGATTCTATATGTATAAAGTGCTTTTTTTTAATTAAAATTTTTAAGCAAAGCCCTGCACTCAATAAAAGCAAGCATAATCTATCAAAATCCTTTTGCGAAATGTTTATTTCATAATTCTATATTTTAAAAATTTTGAAACATTACAAGTTATAAAACCTACAATCCCCTTAATTCTTAAGATTATTTTACAAGCTTTTATTCGGGGAGGCTACATGCATTTTAAAGTTCAAAATTACTCAAACATTAACTTGATTTATAAAATTTTCAAAAAAGGTGTGAATTAAGAGATTTAAGGAATCGAAGAGAATTCACGTATTCTGGAGAAATTTAGTGAATTCAAAATAATTCAAGTTTCATTGAAACGATTTCCAAAAATGATAAAATTTAATTAATTGTTTGGTTTCATGTGAGTTAAAAGAATTCAAAGAAGTTCGAAGGAGTTCAAACAATCATGGAGAATTCAAAGTACTTAATAGAATTGAAAAATTTTAGAAGATCTCAGATAAACAATAGAATTCAAAGAATTCAAAAGCATAGGGAAGGCTTGAATTATGCAAAGAAGTTCTATCAAGTTTAGAAAATTATACTAATTAAACAAAAGCGTATATCTTATTCATAAGATTTGATGGAACTCAAAACAAGTCAAGATATGTCCCGAATACTTCAAGAAAATTTAAAAATATTTGAAAGAACTCCAAAGATAAAAAGTGAATATTAATAAATTGACAATATTTTGCAGAATTTAAAATACTTAAAGA
Organism: Belonocnema kinseyi; assembly: GCF_010883055.1. NCBI lineage: Eukaryota > Metazoa > Arthropoda > Insecta > Hymenoptera > Cynipidae > Belonocnema > Belonocnema kinseyi. The sequence goes on along the minus strand of NC_046663.1, from coordinate 90,544,231 downwards.
AATTAAAAATAATTTAACGTGTATTCTAATAAGAATTCAAAGATTTCTACAGAATTAAAAAAACGTGTTTATCGTAATTAGGTAGTAATGAACCCGCCGACCTAAGTTAATGAATTTTAAAATATTTGCAAACAATTCCATGTTTTCAGAAGAATTCATAGAATTCAAATAAATCAAATTTTATCCTCCATATTTCAAGAGAGTTAGAAAATCTTTGAAGGAATTCTAAAGGCTTCTACCGAACTCTCTGCTGACCTAGACTAGGTTATCATTGTGACTAAGAGTGTTTTCCAATTGAAATTATTTGTATTCAGCATTGATAAATTTTGAATAGTTATCATCAGAAACATTTATTTTTAAATCGTGTTTTTGGCGCCATATAAAAAAAATATTTCAAAGTAGATAATTAACTAAAGTTAGCCTTAAAGTATTTCAAGACGAAAATCTTTATTTTTCATTGCAGATTTATGCAGTTAAACGCTGCGGATTTTTTTCTCGTAAAAAATTACTAAAGGTAAATCATTATAAATTCTATGCTAATTTTGCTTCTAAAATATTTTCGTAATGGCATGAAAAATAATTTTTTTTTTTTAATCTGTTTTCGAAAAAGACTGTACTAATCTATGTATTATCTACAAATATAAAATTCTTTTGTATTGGGCGGTGGGGGCCTAATGGAACTTCCTCGATTTCCCTTCGGTTCAATTCGGAAATCGTACCGCTTTTCATGTTTATCCGAACTCGTTTTCCATCCATATTATATATTCCACGAAGGATCGTATTAGTCTCCAATATTGCAAAGACGTCCCCATTGGATGTTGTTAATACTCTTCGTTCTCGGCTTGGTACGGGCGTGAAGCTATTACGTCCTGTTCTCAATCGAAGTGGTTTAATGGAAGTAAAATTGTATGATCGAATTTGGAATTTCCGGCGCGGATTTGTGTAGGGAACGAGCCTTAAATGTTCAGTTTCGACTATACGAATCCTGGGAGGAGGAGACCTTGATCTGACACGAGTAAGTGACCCGGCAGGAAAGAGAGGTCTGGCAGGGGGAGGAGACCTGGCAGGAGAATTACGTGACTGTAAACCTAATTCTGCAACAAGAAACAGAGGATTGCATTTTTTGTATCATACTCGTATGTTGGTATATCATGAACACCTTGTGGTAATATTATGGTGAAAAATTAAGCATGTTAAGGGTCGCTTGGGCAGGTAAACTTATTGAAAGCTTCACCAGCGATATTAGGGAATATTGTTGGGGAAGGTTCCTAGAAATGTTTTATGTTCCTTTTTTTTACAAACGTAATGCACTTTTTATACACACATGCGGCAGAATTCTGGAAAAAATAGAAAATGTGGTAATGCGTTCCACTTTTTTCCACTCTATTGTTGATATATTAAATTTTGAATTAATTTTACCGGGTAAAGGTGCAGGACGAGTTGTGCCGAAAGAAGGAGACCTGGACCTGAATCTGTCAAGAGAATGATGTTTGTCCAAAGAAAACGAAGGTAGGTAGCGAGGAACACCAGGGATAGGTTCGCCATTCGGTAAGCATTCGAACTGTGAACTTAACGCTGCAACAAGAAATAGAGGATTACATTTTTCTTAAAGTATATTTCGTTTCTATTATGATTTACTAGGCAGTCTGATAAGTCCCTGAAAAATGAAACACGGAGACGTTTTTTTGGTCAAAGTCGGTTGTATTTTTCAACATACTCTCCTTTTAGGTCGATACAGCGAGTCCAACGATTTTCTAACTTTTTGATACCGTCCGAAAAGTACTCGATCGGAAGATCTCTAAAATACGCCTCAGTTTCAGCTATGAGCTCCTCATTTGAGTAAAATTGCTTACCGGTGAGCCATCTCTTCAGGTTAGGGAACAAGTAATAGTCGCTGGGGGCTAGGTCTGGTGAATACGGTGGCTGAGGAACCAATTCGAAGCCGATTT
>NC_046663.1:90535301-90542182 GCF_010883055.1 Belonocnema kinseyi | reverse complement strand
ACTCAGATTTTTCCATATTAAAAAAAACTCGGAGGTTAGTCGCTTCTCAGTGCTGTAACTTGTAAATGCGTAAACATAAATGGCTGAAATTTTGACAGGCGTAATTTGAAGGATCAAGTTCGACGAAAATGGTTCACATTAGTGAATACTAATGCCATCTCTTAGAATTTTCAGGTACTTATCAGACTGCCTAGTACCTCTCTATCTCTGATCTATTAATATTAGAAAGAACTAATTTATAGTTTGGGTTTTAAAGTATGGATCTTCCTATTGGATTATTAGTCAGTTTGCTTTTTTATAGGACAAAGGTGCCTACAGTTGTTCGGTGAGCACAGGGAGTTCAAAGGAATATCTGAAAAATCATTGCAAAATCCTGTAAGAAACTGTGATACAAATTTATAACAATGATAATTACTATGTTTTTCCCCTGAATGGCAAAACCGTTTATTTTTCCTCTTTCTGAAGCCTGACCTCTAGATCCCATTTATTTTAAGGAATTCCATTACCGAAAATTTTCTTTCCATTTGGCTCATGTTCTTTTTTTAATTCTCGCGAGATCTTTGATTCTGATAGTTTCGAGGTTAGAAAAAAACGATAAAAACCAACATTCTCTTTAAACAAATTATTGAACCATATTGGAAAAGCTCGTCAGAGGAATTTTTGAAAGGTGCTTCCTTTTCAAGAAAAAGATTATTTAAATATTTTCTAATGGCTGGGTGATTTGTAGGCGAGGTAGAAAGAACCATAAAGACAATGAACATTTTAAACTCTTCCCACGTCTTTGTAACTGTTGGCTCGAATTCCTTAGTCGAAGAACAACTTAAAACCTCTTTTTTAATGTCACGCAAAGTAAAAGATTCAAGTTTCTTGAAACTGGGAGATTATAGCTAAAAATGACTTATTTTTTGCATCCTAATTAATAAAATCATTATCAGAAGAATAGCTTTCTCCGTCAGAAAATTCTGAAGAACAAGAATTGCTCCTTTTGACTTCATATGATGTGATACAGTTTCTAACAATCTAGTCAGTAGATTCTTTATTCAGTCTAATTTCTCTTCCAAAGCGACTAACCTAATCGACTTGATAATTTTTGAGAGAAAGTCGTTTCCTACCACGACTCCCGATGATAGGAAAATTTTATTCGGGAACATAATCCTTTGCTGATTAACAAGAAGCCTCTCCTCTTAAATTAGTAAGGGATTTATATGCGGAATAGAATTTGAAAATAACTTGCCTTGAAAAGTTAAGGCTCCCAACTTTTTTCATAAAGAAAGAGGTTCAAAAAGTATAGCCCTAAGAAAAATACATTCCAGTGTGGGTAGATTCATGTTAGAAAGAAACTTCTTATTCATATATTTTTCCTGAGGTTGAAAATATCTCTGCCAAATCTTCTTTTGACAAATCATGAACCTTCCATGATTTCCGATATTCAGGAGGACTTTAAACTGTCAAATCTTTTAGGTTCAAATATCTACATATTTCCGTTTCAAGATATTTACAAATTTTGTAAACTTCAATTCCTGACAATTTTAAATGTTTTATTTTTGAGGATTCAAATTTAAAGTTCTTGTGTGTGTTTCTTAAAAAAATGACATTTTTCAAATCATGTATATAACAAAAATTTTAACTTCTAACAATTAATGGATTTTAATATCAAAATTGACAGATGATGTATTACCTTGAAAAATACCTGCAACTAGGTCGAAACGTACGTTGGTATATATTTGAAAATTGACGAATAAAGATTCATTGACATCTGAATTAATTTGTATTTGTATTGGACCGTATGACCAGAATAAAATGCATTCTCTCATTAATAATTTGATACTAAAAAAACGTGTTGTCTTATTGTATTAGTGTCCTAGTAATATTGAAGACATGCTGTCAATTAAAATATGGATACTCGACGATAAAACAAAAAACTGGGTTAATGGGTTGAACTTTGTTAAAATTTATGAAGAATCGAGCCTATCAGAGTGCCATTAAAAGATCCCCATATATAAATCTATATTTGGATGTAACGCATGAGTTGGTTCAATTTATCATCGTAACCAGAGGATGCTAGAAATGAAGTTCAAGCTGAAGAGAATCTCGAGGATGTTATCGCTTCTGCCAACACGGACTTTTATTTCAAAAATTTAGAAGAATAGAAAAAAACCAATGATTCGATAAAATATAACAACAGAATGAGAAAAATTGCATCATTTGTAAGAAACCTACTTTCAGACATGATGCTATGTTTGAATCACCTACTTTAACATTGACCGCATCCGCTTGATACATATAGGACAAAATAAAGTTTCATTTCAAACGTAAAAACGACGTCAAAATGTATTGAAACAAAATTAAACCATAATTGGTTCATATTGAGCAAAACGAATATTGAAATCCATTTAGTTGTTTTTCAGTTTTTACATTGCGATCAAGAGAGTGAATATAACTGAAGTCCAAAGGAGTTTATAAGAAAGTAACCTGAAACAAAAAAGAGAGAAATGTCCTCTTGTGACAAACAGATGTTTCGTGACATAAATGGAATTTCATTTTAAATTTAAGGTTAAGAGGATTTTCTTTTGCCTCAAAGGAATCTTTTGCAGCAAACATTATCTTTTACGGACAATTTACGTAATCTCACAGGCTAAATAATCGGGTTGTGTAAAAAAGAGTTTCACGCTGTTCAAACCAAAACAGGCAAGAGAACGATGCCTTTGTTTCAAGACAACTTTTTCTCTGAGTGAATTTTTTCTGTGTACTTATATATTAATCCTACATCATTTCCCGAGGTCTGTGCCCGAGTAAAAATGTTTCGACTTAAGTTCGACTTGGTCCTGTCTTGAGTTCGTCTCCAAGACATCGATGTCTGGCTACGTCACAAAACTGAGTCGAGACATAGGCCTTCCTCTTACTTCTATGGCCACGACAGGTAAACCGACGTTTACTTGTCTCAACCCGAGCTTTGTCTTATCTAAGACGACGTTCACTTGTCTCAAGACGAGCCTTATCTTGGCTGAGATAATCGAACCTTTTTCGGCTCATCAATGACATTAAAATTGATGAATGAAAAATTTGTAATTATTAAATTAGTTATTTTTAATTTTAAAAAATCTGAATCTGTGAGTCTGAACGAGTATAACCCTTAAAAATTTTCCTCAAACAAATAAAAATGGTGACTTTTTAGAGGGATCTACTAAGCCGTTAGAAATACGTAAAAACAAACAACATTTGCGGTATTATCGTTCAACAAGTACAATACAAATTAAAATCCGTAAATAAATTAATTGAATATATATATGGTATAAAAATATAAAAGATTGTTTAATCATTAACAAAGATTAGCCTTTATGACAGTCAGAATGACCCTTTTTGCTAGGACAGATATACATTCGAAGTTATAAACCGCTCATGTTGGAGTCATAAAAATAGGACTCAAGAGATAAATTTATGTCTTCAAGGCATAGAAATTTGTCTCAAAGATATGAATTGAAGTCTGCCTACGTCTCAAAACTGAGAAATGTTTAAGTCGAACTTTTCGACTTGAGCATGTCTTGATTGGGGCAATTCAAGTCGAACTCAAGTCGAAGCATTTTTACTCGGGTGACCATTGTCGACAATGGCCGATGTATCAACAGGGACACTTTTCAAATTCTATTTTTCATAATACACATATTCTCAATTCCAGCAGAATGAATTCATCAAAATACTTTCGCTGCCTTTTCGGACAAAGGTAAGAGTTTGGAAAAAAATAGCACTTTCGGCGTAGAATGCGTATTAAATCGGACGAATTCTTATTTGCAGAAGGCATCAAAGTATAAGTAATACCATAGATTTATTATATTATTATTTATATTTACCAATAGAACTAAGGATGACTACCAAAGTAAATACCAGAGTGTAAACGATCCTCATCATTTCCAATGAGAGAAAAAACTGGTTATGTGTTAATAAAGAATTTGGTAAACAGTGTACCTAATAAATATTCCGTTGCTTCATTAGAGTGTATAACATTTACGGCAGTCGTTATCTTAATGATTATGTACGCTTCAATCTTTTTTTCGGATATATTTATATCTTTCATAAATCAGGCTTTTGCAGAAAAAAATAGTTATTCAATTCCCTAGAAAAATGTATGTGTTAACTATAACGGCCCATTTACAGCGCCAAAGAACTAAAATAAATTGTAAGCAAAATATGCCAAAAAATGGGAAAGAGTTTGAAAAATCTATTAAAAGTTTGGAATTCAATTAAATTTTGGTAAAATTCATTTATCTATACGAGTATAGTTGTGTTGTATAAAACTTAAATTTTGTAGAGAAGAGGCATAAACTTTTATCTAAACCCGTCATGATTTCGAGAAAAGTGAAGTAAAATATTTTTTCATCATATTCACCTATTTGCTTGTTCGTTATGTTATCATGTTAGAAAAAATATTTTATTTTGCGTGGTTCGATTAAGTTTTGATTGTTGTTCTATCATAATGACATAGTGTAAACCTTAAAATAAAACTTTGGCTTTGCCAATATGTATTCTTTTATATCACAGTATTACTATGGTTCTATTAGTTATATCTTCCGATTTATTATTTTTTCAAAAAAAGAGTCTAAGAAACCCAATTTCTGAACAAACCTTTTATAACAAATTATATTATACAGGGTATTAAAAAAAATACTTCCAGACAACAATAATTCGATTCTTTATAACGTAAAATTGTATTAATTCTTTATTACATATATTTTCCTCTTAGAATTAAGATGGTTACAGCTTAACATGTATTTGAATCTGAAGGAGATAAATTTACGATGAACATGTCATTGTTGCAGATTTCGAAACATTGTAAAAGAATTATGCGAAGTTTGTGTACCTTTACAATAAGACTGTGGTGACGTCGAATTTTATGAAATTGGATACAAGAATGATTTTTTCATTTAAAAAACTTTATTTCATCAATAATTTTCATTCCGAATAACTAAAGATTAGTAGAAAATTATTAATTCCAGTAGTCGAGAAATTTCTTAATTCAATACTGGAAAAGTAAATGCTTGGTGAAAAGAAAATGATTTATAACTGAACATAATAATTTTTTAAAAAGTTATGAACATGGAAATGTAAGAAACAGAAAAATGTGATAAAACGCACGTTGTCGACAGGTACATAAACGAACGAGACGCTAAATTGCTGAGGGGCTTGTGCATTCACTTACACAAATCATACCATGTTAAAATACTGAAATATCATTAGCCAGAAAAGGAAAAAGGTAAAGAAACAAAGAAGAACTAAGAAAATGCCAAGTGTAGCATAAAATTAGTTTCATCCAAATTAAATAATAAAAAATGACCTACAGTAAGGAATGACCTAGATGAAACGAATTCAGGTTTAAAACAAATGTAAAAAATCAGAGCACTACCCCATGTACGAATTTTCCATTGGGCCGTAGTCGGTCCAACTTTCTCGAAGTCGGGCTAACTTTGCAAACCAGGCATTGGCCAACATACCGAAATGATAACTATGGCCCAAATCTGTTTGCCGACTATTGGCTACCATGGTCGGCTCAACAGCGAAATTATAAATTTGGCCCTACCATGTTAGCCGACTGTTGGTACAATATCCATGAACAAAATCGGACCAACTTTGGCAATTACACGGAAAAAAATCCATTAAATGTTATAGAACTAATCTTATAGTAGAGGATACGATGAGTAGTTTAATAATTATCATACAATTACTACACTGTTTATAATCACACGCTATGAAAATTTTTATTCGCCTTGGGGTTCGAGAACCCTATAAGTTTCGCATTCCTAATTCCTAACGCCTCTCGGCTAACCTAGCTGGAAGTAATACAAAAAAATCTGAGATATAACCGACAGCTGTGCACGGCCGTCTACAAATTTCTCTGAACTATTCTATAAAAAATATTCCTACGCTCATAATATTATATGTAATAAGATTTCATATTTTAGAAATATTACAAATTATTATTGAATATTTTATGTGATTGAACAAGATTGAAACTAAATTCAAAAATATTTTAAGATATTATAAAAAAAAATTTTTAAATCTATATATACGAGGTGTGTTCAAAAAATAAGGTGACTTTATGGTTTTCTCAAAAAATATTCATTTATTCCTCAATATTTATGTTGTCCCCTTCAAAGTAATCCCCCTCAGATATAATACACTTGTGACAACGCTCTTTCCAATCATCGAAGCACTTCTGATAATCATATTGTGGCCTTGAGTTCTTTCAGCGATGCAGTTTTTATCTCCTCAATCGTTGAAAATCGATGTCCTTTCATGGGTCTCTTCAGTTTTGGGAAAAGAAAAAAGTCACTGGGGGCCAAATCCGGTGAATATGTAGGCTGAGGCATGACTGTGATGCTGCTTTTGGTCAAAAAATCTTTCACAAGCAACGATGAATGAGCAGGTGCATTATCGTGATATAAAAGCCACGAATTGTTTTTCCAAAGTTCCGGACGTTTTTTGCGTATCGCCTCTCGCAAACGGCGCATAACTTGAAGTTAATACTCCTTATTGACCGTACGACCTTGGGGTAAGAATTCCTGATGCACTACGCCACGGCAATCAAAGACTCAGGATGCTTCCACTGAGACGATTGGGCTTTAGTTTCGACGTCATAACCACATACCCACGATTCATCTCCAGTTATACCCATTTTGAGAAAATCAGGATCATTATTGACTTCATTCAACATCTCCTGAGCGATGGTCATGCCATGGATCTTTTGATCAAAATTAAGCAGTTTTGGAAAAAAATTTCGCTGACATACGTCTCATGCCCAAAACGTCCGAAAAGATAGCATGGCATGAGCCAACCGATATGCCAACATCTTTAGCAACTTCTCTGATGGTAATTCGGCGATTTTTCAA
>NC_046663.1:90533066-90535201 GCF_010883055.1 Belonocnema kinseyi | reverse complement strand
AGAGCACTGGATTCCATTTTTCACACAAAATTTAATGCAAACTCTTTGCTCCATTTTTTCGAAAGAAGAAAATCGCCGAGCACACCAAACCCTTCTAACCTTATAACGCCTCTGCCAGAAAAACAATACGAGCTATATAGTCAAAACTGTGAACATATGATCGTGACGAGTGTACCAACACAACGAAACAAAAAATTTAAATCTTGAATGTACGTAGCCCGCGAAAATTGAAAAGTCACCTTACTTTATGAATACACCTCGTATATATATATTTTAAGAAATTCATCAGAATTCAAAGGATTTCTATAAATTTTCGAAGATTTCAAGATATTTAACAGACTTTAAAGAATTCAAGAACATTATTTATATTTTAAAATTACTTTAAAATCATGAAAGTCATTTAAATTCTACCGAAATTCCTACAAAATGATTCAAAATTAGTTAAAATCTCTGAAATTCATTAAAAACATTTTGAACTCTTTTAAATATTTTGAAATCTTTTAAAATTCGTTTATAAAATTAAAAATTTTCAAAATCAAGTAACTCTGGTTAAATCCCTTGAAATTCATGAAAGTCTGTTTAAATACTTCAAAATATCTTTAAATTACATGAAAATCCTTGAACTCTTGACTTTTTTTTTAAATCATTTAAAATGCTTTCTAAGATTTTAAATTCCTTTACTCACTTTTTAAACCATATTAAATCCAATGAAATGGAAAAAAATTCCTTAAAATTACTAAAAATCTCTTGGATGCATGAAAAGTATTTTAAAGTCTAAAATCTCTTGAAAATTCTTTTTCTTTTTTTAATTCTTCTCGACTATTTTAAACTTCTTTAAAATTACTTAAACTATTTTTAAATTCACTTATAATTTTTATTCTCTCTTTATTAAAAAGAATTTTGAAATCCCTTTATGCCGATCTCCGGGCCGACTTTGGCCCAGACTTGGGCCGGTAGTCAGCGTTTCTCGTTAATGAAAGATGTCCCATCGTTGACCCGATGGTTGGTCCATGTTTGGGCCATTGTTGACCCAATTGTAGGCCTAACTTCTTCAGAACTTTCTAAATCCGTTCATGTCGATCTCTGGGCCGACTTTGGCCTAATGTTGGACCAGTAGTCGGCTTTACTCGTTAAAGAAAGATTTCCCATAGTTGCCCTGATGGTTGGTCCATGTTCGGGCCAACAGTCGGTCCCACGTTTTTTGCCAATGTTAGCTGTGTATGTTGGGCCGACATAAGTATCTTATAAATATAAAAGGTGGCCCATCTTTGGCTGCCGATCCACGGCGGGCCAAAGTCGGTCCGACTTTGGACCAATGCACCTGCTCTGGGTGGAGACCTGAATTCGCACCTGGAACTTAAAATCGATGCCATTTACGGTATCTCCCTTTTCGTAACTGTCAGTAACAATACTTACACATATAACTATTTATTGAAGGTAAAATTTAATAAACAATATCCTAAGGAAATAAATTGCAGACTTTATAAATAATAACCCTATAATAAGAACTATAGGAAATGATAACAGAGAGAAATAGAGAGTCACAATGCATTAGAAATATCAGTTGATAGAAACATGGCGCCCCCTACCAAAGATATTATAAACGTAGATCCGGTGCGGGCTTAGTTGCCCGCCATAAATGTAGACGGCGCGTCCGGCGAAAAAAGTCACTTCCCCTCTACTCACCACTCCCCGTAGAAAGCACCCATCGATATAGTTTGCCAAGAGCCACTTGCAGCGCTGTAAGCAGCTCTCGGTACACCGATGGTAAACTTAGCTTGGAAAAGAACCATTGAAATTAAAATTGAATTGCCAATTAATGCGTTTTTACATTTCATAACAAACGTAAAATATCCACGCTTTGTAAAACATGGTTATTTTAATAGATACCAGAGAGAAAATTAAATGTATAATTTATATTTCTGTTTCATATATTTTGTAATATTTATAAAGTTATTTGATTATTTCCAAATATATCTTTGTTATTTCTCATCTTTTTATATTCTTTTATGAGTAACAATTTATTTAATACGCAATATTATATTTTTATTCAAACAGATAAAACTTTTAGTGCAATATCGATACATAGTTCTTTAATATTATTGAGTGTGTATTTTTATATTTGTATAGTTTGC
>NC_046663.1:90531264-90532966 GCF_010883055.1 Belonocnema kinseyi | reverse complement strand
AGAAACTGCACCACCGACAATGACCGACATGAGGTAAATGAAAGTGGCCCTCAACCCTTAACATGTGTGCGTCGCGTGGCCATCGTAGGTATATCGCACGCAATTTTGTGACAGATACAATCTGACAGATAAATGAGTCAATTTCGTGTGTTTTTAACTGACCAGTGTTTCACCTTAAAATCCGTTTGTACATTTTGTATATTTGTGCTATAATTATTATCCATAGCTGGTTCAATTTAATGCCAGATTAAGCAAATCTGCAAATACCTCAAGAAATCGTAGGTTATGTTTCTATGTTTACCTTTCAGCTCCACTCTCCTCATCATTGTTTTCAGGTTCTTTTTTTTCAGAATTATCACACCAGGTGCGATCGAAAAATCCTTGGATTATCAACATTAACCCCCTAAATATTTGACTTAAAAAAAGAAAGTCAACTACATATTTTAAGTGACAAAAAATTAAAGAAATGTACAACTTCAAGTCGGGTGGTCACTGACTGGGAAAACTGGGAACTATAGCCCAGATTTCTGAACACCAAGAAGTACCTTATAGTTTAGAGGAAAACCCGGAATTTTCCAGATTAATTTTTTACTTTTGTTGATTTTATCTAGATTTTCCTAAAAAGTCATCTTTTTTTGGATAGCAAAATCAACTATATTGATGAACACTCGTCTATTTCGAACAGCTAGTTAGATCTTTTAGGTTTTAAATTAGAAACAGTTAAATTCATTTAAAAAATACGAATTCTCAACGAAATACTTAAATTCTCAACTAAGAAAAAGTAATTTGAAAAACAAACAGTTGAATATTCAGTTAAAAAAATTAATGAAAAAAATGAAGATTTTTCAACAAAAGAAATTAATTTTGAACTAATTGTAAGATTACGAATCTTTTACAAATAAAATCAATTTTAAAGAAATTAGTTCAACTTTCAACCAACAAGTTGAATTTTCAACAAAATACTTGAATTCTCAACTAAAACAAATTAGTTTTCAACCAAACAATTCAATTTTTAACCAAATAGTTAAATTTTCATTTAAAAAATTAAGTTTTAACCCAGAATATAAATTTTCAACAAAAGCGATGAATTATGAAGGAAGTAGTTTAACTTTCAACCAAAGAGTGGAATTTTCAATCAAAGAATATCAATTTTTTACAAAAAGCCATAGTTGATATGTCAGCCAAAGAAGATTTTAAATTATAATTTAATAAAAAATTAATTTTCAACAAAAATAAGATTTTTAAATAAAATAGTTCAATTTTTAACAAACGATGAATTTTCAACTAAGATTGAGAATATTCAACCGAAACAATGAATTTTGAAGAAAGTAGTTCAACTTTCAACCAAAATGTTGAATTTACAATCTAAGAAGATGATTTTTTAACGAAAAATCTAATATTTGATATTACAAACAAAAAAAGATTTTGTTTTAAATTAGAAACAGTTAAATTCATTCAAAAAATACGAATTTTCAACTATATTCTCGAATTCTCAACTTAGAAAAATTAATTTTAAAACAAACAGTTAAATATTCAGTTAAGAAACTGATTAAAAATTTTTTTTACTAAAATAAATAAATTTTTAACTAAAAGTAAGATCATGAATCTTTAACCAACAAACTGAATTTTAAAGAAAGTAGTCCAACTTTCAACAGAGTTGAATTTTCTACCTAAAACGTTGAATTTTCAATTAAAATACTTA
>NC_046663.1:90528714-90531164 GCF_010883055.1 Belonocnema kinseyi | reverse complement strand
TTAGTTTTAACCAAAAAAATATTTCCACAAAGAAGTATCGTTTTCAACCAAAAAGACGTATTTTCAACTAAAATTTAGAATCTTTAACAAACAAAAATATATTAATTTTAAAGAAAGTAGTTCAAATTTTAACCAAATATTAACCTTTAAATCAAAAACAGTTGCATTTTCAATCAAATAGTTAAATTATCAATGAAAAAATAAACGTTAAACAAAAAAAAACTAATTTTTAGCAAAGTGGTTTTATTTTAAGCAAAAGAGATGAATTTTCACCTAAGATTATGAAACTTTAACCAAAACAATTAATTTTATAGAAAATTGTTTACTTTTCAAACTATAAGTTGAAGTTATAATCTAAATGAATTAATTTTTAACAAATATTTAATAATTCATATTTCTACCAAAAAATATTTAATTTCAAATCAGAAACAGTTGAATTTATAAAAAAAATTGAAATTTTTAATAAAATATTTGAATCTTCAACTAACAAAGACTAATTTTCCGCCAAACAGTTGCATTTTTATTTTAAAAACTCGATTTTCTAACAAAAAATACATCTTCTCAATAAATCTCATGCATTTTTCAATTAAAAAGTTAAATTTTCAGCCCAGAGGATTAATTTTCTACCAAAAAGTCAAATTTTTAACAAAATACATGCATTTTCAACCAAATAATTAAAACTTTAATTAAAAAGTATACATTTATAAACAAAAGTTAAATAGTTAAATTTACAATAAAAAAATTAACTAGAAAAAAACGATTTATCAACAAAATAGTTGAATTTTTAAAAAATAGAATGATTTTTAAACTGAAATTACGAATCTTTAACTGAAAAATTACTGCATTTTTGAGGCGAAAATACGAATTTTCAAACCCGAAATTGTGAATTTTCATCATAAAAGTTAATTTGAAACCGAAACAGATTAGTTTTTAGTCATAAGGATGAAGTTTTAATCAAATATTTCCAGTTTTAAGCAAGAAAGATGAAATTTCTACAAACAAAAAAATGAATTTTTAAGTCAAAAAACGAATTTTCAAGAAAACAATTGAATTTTAAACCAAAAAGGATGACTTAACGTATGCACGGCCCCTAAACAGAATTAGGATTCATTTACCTACAAAAAAACATTAAACTTTCTTCTTTTCAGACATGAGCTTGTGTAGATTCCCAAATCAGATCCGATTCAAGATATCTTACGAAAACCAAGTTTCTAAAAGTGGAGCCAGTTTTATCACAGCAATGCCACTTATCATCATACTGTCAATTTTATATGCATTTAGACACTCATTAGTTTAATTTTACGTCGATTAATCTTCATAAAAGTTGATTAGTCTCAAACCCTATAAGTACAAAATTGGCTTCATTTAAATTTCGACTCTTGACCAAAGTTTCTACATTTTTTAGCTTTTTCCATTTTCTATTGCTATTTAATCAAGTAAAAGTATTGAAAGCTTTCTCATACTTAAGAATCATAATTTATTTTAAGCTATCCTTTTTCCATTCTGGACTATTCATCAAATCCAAAGTTAGTTGGATTTTTGTAATAACTTGTAATAATTATTAATTGTAAGCTGCTGACATTTTGAAAATACTTTATAGATGTATATTTTTCCGGTCAAATTAAAAATTGAGTTTTTCATTTCAAAGATGGCAGCTTCTGTCGAAAATGGAATAATGTTCAAGAAAATAGTTGAATTTTTAAACGAAAGAGATTAATTCTGATTGCGAAATTTATTAGAAAAAATTTTCAAATTAAAAATCGAGTTTTTAATTTAACCGATGAAAGTTTCTGAAGAAATTGGAATAATGTTCAACAAAATAGTTGAATTTTTAAACGAAAGAGTTAAAATTTTGAACTACTTTCTTTAAAATTCATATATTTTTGTTTGTTAAAGATTCTAAATTTTAGTTGAAAATACGTCTTTTTGATTGAAAACGATACTTCTTTGTTGAAATATTTTTTTGGTTAAAATTAATTTTTTAAACTGGAAATTTAACTATTTGACAGAAAATTAAACTGTTAAGTTGAAAATTAATTTTTTTAGTTAAGGATACTAGTATTTTGTTGAAAATTCGTATACTTCATATACATTTAACTGTTTCTTCATCATTTATTTTTTATTAAAGGTTCATAGTCTTTGTTGAAAATTTATATTCTGGGTTGAAACTCAATTTTTTAACTGAAAATTTAACTATTTGGTTAAAAATCGAATTGTTTGGATGAAAAATACTTTGTTTTAGTTGAGAATTTAAGTATTTTAATGGAAAATTCAACGTTTTAGGTAGAAAATTCAACTCTGTTGAAAGTTGGACTACTTTCTTTAAAATTCAGTTTGTTGGAAAAGAAAGTTAAAAATTTATTTATTTTAGTAAAAAAAATTTTTAATTAGTTTTTTAACTGAATATTTAACTGTTTGTTTTAAAATTAATTTTTCTAATTTGAGAATTC
>NC_046663.1:90527319-90528614 GCF_010883055.1 Belonocnema kinseyi | reverse complement strand
AGGACTCGGTCGGTGTGCAAAGAAACTGCACCACCGATAATGACCGGCATGAGGTAAATGAAAGTGGCCCTCAACCCTTAACATGTGTACGTCGCGTGGCCATCGTAGGTATATCGCACGCACACAACCTGATATCGGCTTTAAAGTTTTACTCAGGCAGATTTAGAATTGAGATTGTTGGTATTTTACTGTTCGATCCCGAAGCAAGCAATTTTGTGACAGATACAATCTGACAGATAAATGAGTCAATTTCGTGTGTTTTTAACTGTCCAGTGTTTCACCTTAAAATCCGTTTGTACATTTTGTATATTTGTGCTATAATTATTATCCATAGCTGGTTCAATTTAATGCCAGATTAAGCAAATCTGCAAATACCTCAAGAAATTGTAGGTTATGTTTCTATGTTTACCTTTCAGCTCCACTCTCCTCATCATTGTTTTCAGGTTCTTTTTTTCAGAATTCTCACACCGGGAACTATAGCCCAGATTTCTGAACACCAAGAAGTACCTTAGAGTTTAGAGGAAAACCCGGAATTTTCCAGATTAATTTTTTACTTTTGTTGATTTTATCTAGATTTTCCTAAAAAGTCATCTTTTTTTGGGTAGCAAAATCAACTATATTGATGAACACTCGTCTATTTTGAACAGCTAGTTAGATCTTTTAGGTTTTAAATTAGAAACATTTAAATTCATTAAAAAAATACGAATTTTCAACGAAATACTTAAATTCTCAACTAAAAAAAAGTAATTTGAAAAACAAACAGTTGAATATTCAGTTAAAAAAATTAATGAAAAAAATTAAGATTTTTCAACAAAAGAAATTAATTTTGAACTAAATGTAAGATTACGAATCTTTTACAAATGAAATGAATTTTAAAGAAATTAGTTCAACTTTCAACCAACAAGTTGAAATTTCAACAAAATACTTGAATTCTCAACTAAAACAAATTAGTTTTCAACCAAACAATTCAATTTTTAACCAAATAGTTAAATTTTCCTTTAAAAAATTGAGTTTTAACCCAGAATATAAATTTTCAACAAAAGCGATGAATTATGAAGGAAGTAGTTTAACTTTCAACCAAAGAGTGGAATTTTCAATCAAAGAATATCAATTTTTTACAAAAAACGCCATAGTTGATATGTCAGCCAAAGAAGATTTTTAATTATAATTTAATAAAAAATTAATTTTCAACAAAAATAAGATTTTTAAATAAAATAGTTCAATTTTTAACAAACGATGAATTTTCAACTAAGATTAAGAATCTTCAACCGAAACAATGAATTTTGAAGAAAGTA
>NC_046663.1:90518187-90527219 GCF_010883055.1 Belonocnema kinseyi | reverse complement strand
TTTACCGCGATTTCGCTGGAAGCGGGTGCAATTTTTTCAGATTAGCACCCGCTCCCGGCGAAATCCTGCGGTTGTCCTTATGACAAATTTTTAATTATATATATATCACTCAAATGACCATCACGGGTATACGGGCGAGTAGGGGGCGCCATGTTTCTATCAACTGGTATTTCTAATGCATTGTGACTCTCTATTTCTCTCTGATGATAATAAGTGGAATTTCTAAATAGAAGCAAAATTTAAAAATGTTCTCTAATAAAAGAACGCAGTAGTTGCAGAAATAACAAGTTGAATGGGAGAAACACTGATCGGGCGTGAAAAATACAATTTTGCAAAATAAAATCAATTGCTCGTTCACAGGTGTTATGTCTAAACCGTGCCTCTCTCGCCTACCGATTTAGAATTTACGACAGTAACTGAATTCCATCATAACTAATGAATCCGTCAGATTAATCGTGATTGGTATTTCTTATCTATTTTGATTTTTTTGTTCAGTCCGCTTTGACGCACAGAAAATTAAAAGAAAATTAAAAGGCGCAGCAAAGTAAGTACTTCCAAGTTGGAACGAAAGTCCTGCTACTAAAACCATATCCGTAATTCGGTTTGCATTTTTATCCGTGGATACTCTCTGCATTGTTTAAAGAAAAGTGAACAAATTGAGAGTAGTTTTACATTCGGGTCGCGAATTATTTTTTTTATCTGCTTGATTTTCTAATTCCCAGTCTGACCCTATTAAATTTAAAAATTCAAAGGCGCCGGAAAGTTAGTAGTTTCAGCGTGAAAGGAATGTCTGACGGCAGGACAATATCCGTGACGCGGTTCAACTTTTGCCCGCGTATTTGAAATACTTTTGCCCGCATGCAGTATCTGAAACACTGAGAAAGTGACCAAATGAAATTTAAAACCTAAATTCCTGCCTCCCGAATAATCAAGTAATTTTTAAGCAGATATATCTCATATTTTTATTATGTCATTCACAATTGCACGTCGATTAAATTATTTTAACAAAACAACATAGCAACCAAAAACCAACAACAGTAGAAACGCCTTGAATCAAAAAAGCAGAAAGTTTACCTATTAAAAATATCAATACTTTTTAAAAAGTATTATTATTATTTAAAACGTCGATGATATATTTTAATTATATTGAAACAATAAGGTCATATCGTGAAATTGTAAAAGTAACGTTGCCTGCTTAAATTTAAAAACATTTCCTTCTAATTGTTTGAACAAAGTTAGGGAAGATTATATATAATTACATAATGAACGTGAAAATGAGTGTGTTCGAAAATAAAAATTTATAAAAGTACTGATTGTTAAGTATGTAAATACATATATCAGGATGGCCATTATAATCGCAGAAAAAAATATCTGGTCATTTCCCGTGTCTTTCTCGGTTCGCATTTATTTTTCACGGTCAATAGAAT
This sequence comes from Belonocnema kinseyi, assembly GCF_010883055.1. Classification (NCBI taxonomy): domain Eukaryota; kingdom Metazoa; phylum Arthropoda; class Insecta; order Hymenoptera; family Cynipidae; genus Belonocnema; species Belonocnema kinseyi. Next base: position 90,525,792 of record NC_046663.1, on the reverse strand, counting down.
AAAAGATTCTAACTCTAAGGCTAAGCATTTTTCCACTTAAAGTAATAAAAAACTAACTAAAAGTTAAAGCACCCAAATTTAAACTCTTGAATTTTACACTTTTTGAATTAAAGTTTTAAATTTTTTAATTAAAAAAACTTTGCACGCGAATGCTCAATAATTTGCAGTGAATGGTATAATAATTGAAAGAGACAACAAGTACACTCATTATTTTAAAAGTTGTTAAAATAGAGCTTGGAAATATTTATCTTCTAAAGATTTGTAAATTTCACATTAAAAAACATAAATTCTGCAAATTGACTGTGTTTTGAGGCACCTGATTTCACTTCGTCTAAGAGCTTACATGTATGTCTCTTTGAAAGAGACACGCTTCCTTTTGTTTTCCTTCGACATTTTCGTAATACCTGGTTACACCTAGTTACGCAACGTATAATCTGAACACTGAGTGACTGAAAGCGAATTGAAGCGAATGTCCTGCGACATTATTGCCGCTGACTGCAAATGACTGAAGCAGACGATACGATTAACCGCCGAGGATACTGTCCTCTTTTTCCATACACTCCTGCGTTGCTGTAGAGTTGCTCCGCTGACCCAACAGGCCCAGCAGCCACACTCTCGCCCTCTTGGGCCATCTTTTCCTCTGTAAGGAGAACTTTTCTTGAGGGACTGCAGTGTACCAATAAAATATTACAGAATCGATTAGTCAAAAGTGAGCCATCAAAGATTAGTAGAAGATTGATGATTCGATTAGTCGAGATATTTCCGACTTCAATGGGGAAAAGTAATAGATTGTTTGATATAAATCAATAAATTTATCTAGGACTGTATATAATATTAAAAAAAGATTATAAAATGGGAAACGCAAAAAATTGAAATGTTTAATAAAATAAGGAGATGGTGTAGCATTCTCAACTCTATTATAACAATAATAAGGTCATATTGTAAAATTTTAAACATGATGCAGCTTTTCTCTAATTATACACATTCAGGTTCTTTATGCGCTACACTTTTCTAATTTCCCATGGAAAATCACAATTTTATATTTAGCAAACTTTGCAAAAATGATTTTCCTTGTATAAGGATGAACTGGAGTGTCTAAAGAAGTGTATTTTTATATTATAACTTTTTTTCTTACATAAAAAATACTTTTTTGGCTCTCTTAATCAAAATTATTAAAACATAACTAATTACTATAATCAAATCTTATATATTTTATGAGCGAAAAGTAGGCCAATAAAGATTAGTACAAAATTACTAACTCGAATATAACAAATAATATATTGCCTAAAACGATTAATTAAAATATAATTAAAAAATTATATTTTTATTAATTTTTATCTTATTTTATTTATTTAATTATTCATTTTTTGTTACTAAAATTTGATTGATTAACCATATCGTTTGGTTGATCGGGTTGATCCGAAAGTAAATATTTCTTTTGATCCAAATAAAACTTTTAGTTAATTCAAATAAAAACTGTTACTTCTCCATAAGAAAAGATTTTTGTTGATTTAACAAAAACGTGTATTTCATCTGACCATAAAGGACCCAGCACAATTTACATTGTAAATAGCTTACTATGGAATTGTGTAATATTGTGTGAATAATTTAGTCGATTATTTAACTACTTACATAACAAGAAGAGAAAAATGTACAGCAACAAATATGCAATGTAAATTGTGCAGGATCCTTTGTTTATTTGATTGAAAAAATCGCTCTGTTTCATCAAAAAACCTAACCGCGTAATCTTAGACAATAATACAGATTCAAGTAATCTTGCGTTTTTTTCACATAATAAGTTACTCCGAATCGCTTCTGTTTCCGCATCGCTTATAAAATAAGGATGGCATTAAGTATTTGTTTTTTTTTTCGCGACCTTACGAACTTTCGCCTTTTGCTCTTAACAAAATACTTAAATAGAATCAACTAAATCTTTTTATATTTTCCAGTAAAATGCTCTGTTACATTATTTGGTAGATTCAACGAAAAAATTTTGTTGAATTAATAACTAATTTTTTTAAATCAACAAAACGACTTAACTAAAAACTCATTGGTAAAAGAAAATGAATTTGGTCAACACAAAACAACTAAAAAAACGTTTTTTCTAAGATCAACCAAATGTGGTCAACAAAACGATGTTTTTTTAATAAAGAAAATTTTTTCTGTGTAATAAATGCTGTATGTTGGTGAAGGTGATGTAGCCTACTTACAAGTTCCACACTATTTCCTTGCATCTATTTTACCCCACTTTACTTATTTATTTTTATTATTTTTCTACTTTTTCCCAGTCGAATAGCAGTAAATCAAGTCTATGGCCACGTCTCACGACCGTGACATGAGTGGTCGCATCAATGGTAAATAGTACATCATATCCCGTGTAGGAATCCAATCAGGGATCCGGCCTGGTCGCAGCCGGATAGCCCCGATTTAAGCCGGGCACTGGTCGGGGAATCCGGCTAAAAATGTCACGGTAAACTGGTCGGATCCCGGCTTCGATACCGGCCGGGATCCGGTCGGGTAATCCAGCCAAAAAGCGGTTAAGAAATGTTGCTTCAGGCGAGAAATTGGTAACTTGTTTTGTCTTTTAAGGCTCATCGTAAAGATTACGGCGAACTTTAAAAGTCAAATCAAGTGAACCAATTCTGGCAAGAAAATTGGAGTCGAATTTTATTACTTGATGATAGAATCTCATAGCAATTTGGAAGCCACGTGGTGATTTAAGGTTAGGAAGGAAGAAAGTAAAAACTGTATACACAAGACTATATTTTAATTTAAAATAATAATTATTCGCGCACTAAGTGGGGGATTCAAAGTAATTACTGAAATAAGGTTGATTTTAACTACGAGTCTCGATTTTATTTGCGAACTTCGAAGAGACGACGTGACGTGAGGGCAAGGAGCATTCTCGTTCCAGGTGCGAAACTGGAAATTACTGAGTGTCTATGCAGACGACAGACACAGCAGGCGCTATATATGGCGGTAAATTTGAAATTGTACAGGTTAAACATTGTCTGAATATAGAGAAGTTTATAAAAATTGTATCATTTCTGTTGTTGCACATAGCAGAATCGATAACAGTTTATTTTAAAATGTTAAATTATTCGAAAAAATTTAAAGTTTTTTTAAAAATAATTTAAAAAAGCTCATTTTTGTTTCACTGATCTAATAAATCTTTAAATTATAATTGTCAAATAATAATTCATCTAGCATCCATAATTACGTCTTTGATATTATCACGACTATTAAAAAATGTGTAATTTCTATAAAAACATTAACCTGACCAGTGCTTAGCCGGCTCTCGACCATGGGATATAACCAGGGTTGGCCCGGCCAGTAACCAGCCGGACCTAGACTACGTGATTCGAGAAAAATGTACCACGATCGGCTCCCGCCCGGTTCCTGTCCATGAAACCCAGCCAGGGGTAGCCCGACCATGATCCGACCAGAAACCGTGTTGTATTAGGGCCAACCGGGGAAATTTCTACACGGCATATTCTACAATAGAAGTTTTGTTTTCATCGCTCAGTAATTAAAATTAAAATGTATAATAATAATTTATATTATAATAATTAATTATGATATTTAAATTTAAATTTGCAAATTAACATATCAATAATTTTCAAATTAAATATTAATAAATAAATTATACATTTTTCATTGTATAAAGATTAAAATAAAACATACATTGAAAAATACCGCCCATCATAGTAATACCGTTCAAGGCAAGACATCAAGGCGGAAGTCAAGAAAGTCAAGGCAGAATAACTCGAAGCCTCGTCTTGAGCTCACTTTGAAGGCTTAAGTTTTCTTCGCTGACGTCCATCTTTCCGTCGCTGAACTCAACGCCCGGGAAGGATAAATAAATTTAAATCTAAGTAGAAAAATGGAAAAAAAATTATTTTGTTATTTTGCCTGTAAAAAGTTCAAAATGTCGAAGTAAATTGTGTAATTTTCTATTTAGTCATAAAATACTTGAAATCAAAATTTTTTGGCAATTCCCAGTCTGCAGACGTTTGAGCATCTGACTGTGGAAACTCAAGCCACCAAGGCAAGCCCCAGCCAAGGACTTGAATTTGGAGGCTTTGAGATTTTCATAACAGACCCAGGACAATCAACTCAAGGCAGTGGGTATGGCTCGTCTTGACTTGTCTTGAAAATGTCGTGGCCTTGCTCGAAGAAAACATTAAAATGTCCACGTATACTCCGACTTCACGACCCCATTTGCAGGAAGTTCGAGGCCGTAAAGTAGTGTATTACATTCAGCTTCGGTCATAAGCTGGATATCGTTTACATTATTCTCTAGCATTATAACTGCTGCATAGTCCGTTCTTTCTTGAAATAATACTCGAAATAAAACACCGTCGACTATTCCCACGACAAACCCTGCCCTTATTCCTAGATAATATCTTCCTCTTAATTCCTGAATTCGAGCTTCGCCATTGAAAAAAAATTAACATCAGGCACCTGTGGTCGTCCAGGAAATCTACTTCTAGAAAGATGGATTGAGTGCACTCTACTAACTTCTGAAGAAAGAAAAGGGATTTTTAAGAAAAAAAATTGTACGGTTTAAACATTGAGGTTAAACATCTAGATAATCGCTCCTAATATCTATACATTTAGGATAAACTAATGTGCGGTTTATATTGTATAGTAATAGGAATGGTAATGGAAATAGTAAAAAGGAAATAAACTTACTATTACTGAAAATAGGTTGAAAGTTATACAGGCACACAAAAAAGTGCGCAGAGTCAAAATCTGCTTTTATTGGAATTTTCTGCTTACCATTTTTTTCTATTCGTGTTTGAATTTTTAATTTAGGTCAAATCGTCAAATTTTCGTCATTTTTCGGGGCCTGGGGCTAAATCTCGAAGGGGCCCTCTTAAGGGCAGAGAAAATCCCAATTTTGCTGTAAACTTCATTAATTTTCTGGGGTTAGGGGCCCCTCGGCCCCCTGGGACCTGAGGCACTAGCCCCACCGTGCCCCTTGGTAAATCCGGCGCTGTATGTAATCATAGACAGTGCGTAAACATGATGGCAAACTATTGTTGGAATCCCAAAACGAGATTTACCTGTCAAAGGAATAAAAAAATCCACTACACGTATAGTTGGAGAGCAAAAGAATACGATATTCAAACGTAGAATAATTTGCCACAAACATTTTGTTTTAAGATTACAAAAGTACAATTTATTTATAAACAATTGCTGATTTTTAAAACAAATTCAATGTTTTCATATTTAAAAGGAGGATTTCTAGAATATCTGTACTTACAACCAAATTTTCAACGTAAGAATCGGCAAAATCCGTTTAGACGTTCACAAAGAAAATGTTGATCCTGTTATAATACCATATTAAATTTCCATTTCTAATAAATTAAACCAAAAAATTTTGTTTTTGACTAAAACCTGGGAAAATATTTTCGAACACAAGGACTGTTAAAAAATTGATATTACAGCGAACAAAAAAAACGACTTTCCATTTATGGTGGCCTACTTGGGATAATTTAACCTAAACTAAAAATTCAAACTTCAATTAAAAAGAAACTGGTATGCAGAAAATTTCAATCAATGCAGATTTTGACTATGCTAGACCAATAATAAAATGTTATGTAGGTGGCTTTTTTGGTCCTGCCCACTTTCTATGTGTTTCTATACTATGCATATAATATTGTACTATTTTACTTACCAAAATAATTAGAGAAATTAACTAAGAAAAAGGAAATAGTGCTAACAAGAAGTCTCATTCTCTTTGAATCAAGGAAACTGCTTGGCAGAAGATAGTAAGAGGCCGTCGATAAACACTATTACTGAGCGCTTTTCTCCATGAGCATTTAGTTAGCGGTTGCTACTTTTCGTAAAAAAATTATTTTTATTTATTCAGAAGTCAAAATTGATAACACAGACACACAAAAAGAGTTTGCTGAGGACAAAAAGCGACCCATATAGCATTGTGAACATTTTTGGAAAAATTATATTCCGAAATATTTCCCCAGGTTCTGGTAGCAAACATTTTTTTGTGAAAGTTATTAACAATGGAGATTTAATGTTACAACATGATCAACATCATTCTCGTGAACGGCTAAACGAATTTTGACGATAATTATGTTTAAATTTTTGTTTAAGAACGTAAAATCCAAAAATCTTTCTTACAAATATAAAAACGTTGAATTTGTTTGAAAAAATACCAATTCCTTATAAAACCAATTGTAACACTTTTGTTCTCTTGAAAGAAATTTTGGTTTGTAAGTTATTCTGCATTATCTACTTAGATACATATTTTAGACAGGTTTTCTTAAATATCGTATTATTTCGTTTTTAAATGACCTGTATGTCCTAGTGAATTATTTTTTATTACTTTTACAGGCAAATCTCTTTTTAGATTCCAACAATAGTCCGATATTATGTTAGGTTATATCTTCCTTGATACCTACTCAATGCATCAAATTCTTTATATTATGTTTCTCATACAAAAATTACCTGCATTCGAATGAGTTTTTTACGGGAAAGGTACTCTGCTATTAAACAGACAGACGCACACCATCCCATTGGGCACGAAATTCGGCGACGTCTTTACGACAACGTTACGACATCTTTACGACATCCTATGTCCATGTCCTGAAGGTCCGAGTGTGCATAAATTTTTTCGACGTCCTTGCGATATCTTTACGATAACTTTACCAAATCATATGTCCATGTCATTAAGGTGCCTTTACAATGTCGTAAATACGTCGTATGATCTGACGATGTCTTTACGATCTCGTAAAGACTCTATAACAAAATGGATATAGGATATCGTCAAGTTGTTGTAAAGATGTCGTAACGATGTCGTAAAGACATCGCGAAAATTTGTGCCCACTAGGGCGACTTTATGATATCGTAAACACGTCGTATGATCTGACGTTGTCTTTACGATATCGGAAGGACACCATAACGAGATGGACATAGGATGTCGTGAAGTTGTCGTAAAGATGTCATAACGATGTCGTCAAGACGTCGCCAAATTTTGTGCACACTGGGGATGCTCTGAGCGTTCGCGCGTTGCACTAAAACAATGTGACATTAAATTTTCATTGGTAATATATTTTGCAAAAAAATGTGGGGAAATCTTTTCGGACATATGGGTTATTAAAAATTCATTTTGCAGCAGAAAGAAACGACTTTCGATATATGGTGGCCTGCTTGAGATAATTTAACTTAAAGTATAGAAATTCAAACTTGAATAAAAAAACGGGTATGCAGAAAATTCCAATCAATGCAGATATTAACTCTGATAGGCCAATATTACAATGTTATATAAGGTAGCTTTTATGGTTTCGCACGCTTTTTTTTGTATCATTTAAGCTGAGCAAAAAATGTGTAGGTTGACATCCGAAAAAAGTAAAAAAAAATTTTGAAATCGGTTAATATCTTCTGTTCCCTTTGTTTTTTTTAAATTCTAAATTTTTTTAAATTCTAAAAAATTTCCCTATTGCTTCAAAAATTATGGAGAATTTTTTCTATATACAATTTTTTCTACGGAAAGATAATAAAACAAAAATTTTTTGCTCAATTTAGAATTTTTTGAAAATGGCCAAAAAACGTTTTTTTTTTTTTTTTGAGAACTATGCA
>NC_046663.1:90515784-90518087 GCF_010883055.1 Belonocnema kinseyi | reverse complement strand
GGGAGACATTTTTTATTGCAGAAATTGGCATGCAGCTTTTCGCCCGCTTTGATAAAGCGATAGAATAACACCATCAAATTGAAAAAATAACAACAAGATAACAGCATGTTTCTTTCATTCGAACTGAGGAAATTTCAGTTTCGTCATATTTAACTTTTTTACAAAATGCTTGCATAGGATTCAATCCAAAAAAAACATGTTTTTTGGTCATTTACAAAAATTCTAAATTGAGCCAAATTTTTTTTTTAATTTGTAATTTTTCAGATGTCAACCCACACATTTTCATTGCTTAACCCAAACGATTCGACTAATTTAATTAATTTCACTCCGCCCTACTGTGTAATCTAAAAAAAATCTCGGCTGTACCTCTATCAGGGGCATACGCAGAAAAAACATTCGGGGGGTGGGGTAGTGATCCGTTCAATTTTTAGATGATGTTAAAATTAAAATTAAATAAGTTGTTCACATTTCGGGGGAAGGGGTGCCTACGCCCCTGACCCCTATGGTGGTATAAAAATTCATTAGATAACTGCTTTTCAAATTTTCATTTATTTCGCTCGGAAACTTGTTCGAATTCCTAAAAAAATTAATCAATTTTTTGTTTCAACAAGTAAAAATATATTGAAGTTTAACACGTATTTTTCATAAAAAAAAGACCTTTTTGTAAATTTCATTCAGAATTGTCAATATTTGCTGAATCGAGTTGAAACTCAACATTTTCTTCACAATTAGCCATGGAATACGAATAAAATAAAACTTTTTAAATATCACCCCCATAAGTCTATTTTATAGGGTCCCAAAAACCCCCCATAAGTAAAAGAATGGGCGATGCGAGTTTTTGGCACTAATTATTATGTTTTGCACTTTTTTTAAATTTTAATTGTTTCTAATAAAATACTGTTTTATACTGACAATTAGATGTTTACATAATTACATTCTCATCCGAGAAGGTATTAGATTTATGTAAAATTTTATCCCCCAGTTTTTGTCAAATGTCCACGTTTTGAGACCCCCTGAATCCGAAAAACAGGTTTTTACGGATGTCTTCTTGTCTGTCAGGATGTCTGTATGTATTTATGCCTGTCTGTCTGTCAGCACGATAATTTTTATTGACAAAATAATTCTTTCAGATTGGCCTCTGGTACATTCTTTTAGTGTCCTAAACTAAAGGCCAAGTTCGTTAGCCAGTCAATTTGGGTAAAAATTCAAAAAGTGAGCGCCTTTTCAATATTTTTGAGAGCAATTTGTCAAAATTCAACAATTCTCTGCACGGTTATTCATAGTATTTAAAAAATCGAACAATTTATCCCAATTACTTTTTTCATAAAATTAAAAATTACCAGAGTTATAGCATTTACAAAATTCCAAAAAACACACAAAAATTAACATTTTATGCCAAATAACGCACGATATGTAAAAAGTCAAGGAAAGACATTTTTTGCTGTTCGAATGCTCTACAAGATTATCGTAACAACTATTTGAATTTTTTTGAAAAATCAAAATTTCATATTTTGACAGCATACAAAATAATGAAAAATTCAAAAACTACATTAGATTTGTATAAAATTTGTCCCCCCCCCTCCCCTAATTTTTGTCAAAAGGTCCGCGTTAAGAGACCCTCTGAATCCGAAAAACAGGTTTTTACGAATGTGTCTATCTGTATGTCTGTCGTTATGTCTGCCTTTTTATCTGTCTGTCTATGAGCATGATAACTGTTCTCTCTAAATTTCTTGGAGTGATATAGCACTCCAATGGTGTTAATCGTGGCTCCAACTTGAAGCCAGAAGTGAGCTTCTCCCTTTGGAGTGGAGTGTGACTTTTCTTTGGAGCAGAAAGCGACACGCGTACTTGGAGCGGCAGGACACACCAAATGGAGCGGTCGTTCGCTCCAAATGGGACGAATTCTGACATCATTGGAGCGATCGTGCATGTTCAACTGGGAATGAGTTGCGTGACTCGAGTCGTTGGAGTCATAAAGCTGACGTCATTGTAGCGGAATTTTGAGTTCATTAAGGAGTTAAATTTCGCTCCTAATGGACTCACTTAATTATTTTTAAAGGAATGAAATGCAAAGGATGAAAACATTGATTTCTCTAAATTTTTGTTTATTCAGTATATATATCTACTATCGCTTCTACTCAACAGTCTTGGAAGGGAGACATTTAACCAACTTTTCTGTTTATTCGTCCATTGTTTTATTAGATAGATTTTTTCTGATTTTATTTATGTTTAATTAATAACTTCTTTATAACATAATAATAATAATAATAATAATAATTGCTTTTACGTTTATACTGCTAAAT
>NC_046663.1:90502672-90515684 GCF_010883055.1 Belonocnema kinseyi | reverse complement strand
ATTTAGCAGTATAAACGTAAAAGCAATTATTATTATTATTATTATTATTATGTTATAAAGAAGTTATTAATTAAACATAAATAAAATCAGAAAAAATCTATCAAATAAAACAATGGACGAATAAACAGAAAAGTTGGTTAAATGTCTCCCTGCCAAGACTGTTGAGTAGAAGCGATAGTAGCGAGACACATTAAGGCACTTCACACATCTATAGTAAGTTCGCTGATGTCCATCCTGAAAAAATAGTATATATTAGATTTCATGTTCAAAATATTTAAAAATCAGATCTTACTGTCACAAATTGTTCTTATATATTTATAACTATATGCTTAAAGAATTTTTAGAAGCATATATACTCTACAGCAAAGTTATTACTCACTAAATAATATTATTATTTTTCATCTGGAATATTTGAATTTTTGAAAAATTAGATAGTTTTTGTCATTGAAAACTAATTTCTTTATCTGAGAACTTGAGTATTTAATTTTTCCTTGAATAATTATCTTCCCAGTGGGCACAAAGTTTGGCGACGTCTTTACGACATCTTTACGACAACTTTACGACATCCTATGTCTATGTCGTTAAGGTGTTTTTGCGACACCGTCAGATTATACGACTTCAACTATTTTGTTTGAAATTCGTGTATTTTATTGAATTTCAGTATTTATCGTGCTTGAAAATCAATCTTCTTGGTTAAAGCTTCAGCTTTTTAGTTAAATTTAACTATCCCAGCTAAAGTTTCATAATTTCAGATGAAAATACATAGTTTTCTAGGAAATTCTACTATTAAATGCAAAGAATAATCATACCCGTTACTAATTCGCAACTAATTCGTAAACAAAAAGATGTATTTCCAACTGAATTTGTGAAAATGTAACTGCAATAGCTTATTTTTGGAAAAAATATGAATCTTTAATCAAGAAGATGGATTTTTAACCACGAACAAGGCTCAATTTAAATGAAATACACAAAATTGGAATTAAATATTTGGCCTTTAGTCCTAAAAAGCCTAATTTTCAACCAAACAGTTACAACCATTACAAAAATGCAGTACTTCGAAGTTCAGATTAAGAAATTAATTTTCTAACCAATACGGACTTTCTTAGCAGTATGCAATATATGAACAATATGCAACTAAGTTATAAATTTTTAAATCGAATGATTCGGTAACTGCAAGCATTATCTTACACGCATAAATAATATAAGTAATATAAGTAGCCAACTTTTTAACGAATTGATGGCGTCCACGTAGACTCCCTTCGACTGCAGGAAATCCGCTAATTTGTCAGGAGTTTTCAAAGAATCCTGAAAAAAGAAGTTTTTAATCAATATTGATGCATATTCTACATTTTATAAATAAATAGCCCTACACTTTGCAGACATCTTATGTTCTTTAAAACATATTTTATACGGGACGCGTCCGGATTCGGTACTCCGAAAACTCTCAAAAGCAACAGCTCTTATGATTTCTAAAATGAAATCTCAAAAGAGAATCTTGTGATTTTGGACTTTTACATGACCATAAGTTGAATAATAAGAATTAAAAGCCTCTTACCATAATGAAATCTGATGTACTCGTTGATTCACAAAACACTAAAATACTGTCACTTTTCCAAATTCACTGCTTGACGCGTCACCTACTACCACGAAAACTTGAATGAAAATGGAAAAGTACGCCAAAATGACGCTGTCCTGTCTGCTACCTGCTACCCCTACCCCCACCCACCATCACTTCGCTTCTATCACACTGCGCCACGCTAGCTGGAGTCACCTCACGCTCCCGTTGGAGTGATTCACATGATCACTCCTCTTTGGCGTCAAAAAAGGAACTGTAGGAGTTGGAGTCAACCGATTATGACTGTAATTGGGAGCGAACATGTAACTCCCATGGTGGGAGTCAAGCTTCTGACTCCAACGGACAGACATTATGACTCCATCGTAGTTGATATAGCAGTCGCTCCAGAGTTGGAGTTTAATTTTCGCTCCAAGAAATTTAGAGAGTTGAAAATAATTAATCTATTAGATTGGCTTTTGGTACACTCTTTCAGTGTCATAAGCTAAATGCCAAGTTCGTTAGTCGGACATTTTGGATAAAAATACTAAAAGTGAGGCCATTTTGAAAATTTTTGAGTACCCATTTTTTAATGAAACAAAATTTCGTTGTACAGTTGTACATAGTAGTTGAAAAGAAAAATTTTACTTTTCGATAGCCATACAAGATTATCATATCAACTATGTCAAACTATGCAAGATAGGGAAAAGATGATAAGACAAACATTGTGCACTCAAAAAATATCAACAAATTTATTATTGATCACCTTTTTATAGGATACGTAGTTTTTGTTTTATTTATAAAAAAACATTGAAAATACAAAAATTCGATTTTTCGAGACACCACACAAGCTAAGCCAAAATAAATAGATAACATTTTTCCACCGAAGGTAGAGCAAAAAAATTGTATTAATGGTTTTTTTTACATTCTCATCAGAGAAGGTATTAGGTATCGGTCAAATTTGAACCCCCCCCCCTCAGTTTTTGTGAAATGTCTAAGTTTTGAGTCCCCCTAAAACCGAAAATAAATTTTTACGAATGTGTCTGTGTCGGTCTGTCTGTATGCCTCTCTTGTTGTGAGCACGAAAACTTTTGAAAAAATAATTCTATTAGATTGGCCTCTGGTACTCTCTTTTAGTGTCCTAAACTAAAGGTCAAGTTCGTTAGCCAGCCATTTTGGATAAAAATTCAAAAAGTGAGCGCCTTTTGTATAATTTTGAGACCATTTTTTCAAAATTCAAGAATTCTCTGTACACCTGAAAAAACACATGAAAATGAACCTTTTAAGTCAATTAACGGACGATATGAAAAAATGGCACGAGAAGAAAAAGTTTGATTTCTAAACGCCGTAGAAGATTATCATCATAAGAACTTTTTGAATTTTCTTGATAAATCAAAAATTAAATCTTGACAGCATAAAAAAATAATGGAAAATCCAAAAGTTACATTTTTGCATGCAACATTTTCACAGTATTTCAAATATTCTCAAATAAATAAATAAATATATATATATATATATATATACATAATTTAGAAATTAAAAAACGTTAAGGCTGCCCAGTAGACCGTATGTGTAAAGTTTAAATCCTACAGAAAACATTGGAAATGAGCAAATTCAGTTTATGGAAAAGCGACAAAAGTTGCAATAAAACGTTAAGTAACATTTTTTTTTAAAGAATGTGCATTTTTTTTTAACGGGTCAATGAATCTTCGTCTGTTTTAATATCAATGCAAGTTACGAATTATAATAACATACATTCATGGGAATGATATAAATTTTCAGGGATAAACTCGAGTGCGAAGCACAAGATACGTGATGAGAATGTGTTCGTTAAAGCCGAAGGAGCTTTAAAAAAAGAGAATTCACAATCACCAAATAACTGTTGTCGATACATTCACCTTTAGTTTCAAAAAGTCGATGCAGAAAGATCGAGCGTGTAGCGCGAGATAAATACATTATCGAGCGCGAAACGCGAGGTAGTTGCATTATCAAGCGCGAAGTGCAAGAACCAATTTGTCACGGGACAAAATTTCAATTAAAGTAAGGCAAAGCTTAACTAATGTTAACAAACATAGTTGTTTAAACAATTTATTATCATTTTTAATAATATCCTCTTAGAATAATACTAGAAAATTGCAGTTTTTAAAACAAATTTCCCACCTTTTGCCCAATTTTAAATCAGTATGAGTTAAATAATTAATTAAAATTAACCAAATTAATTGTCTAAACAATTTATTATTATTTTTGATTATAATAAATATGAATATGCTGAAATGTTGCGGTTTATTCTGAAATTTTCAACTATTTGTCTACTTTTCAATTAGGGTAAGTTAATAATTAATTCAATTTAGCAATAATTATTATTTAAACCAATTATTATTGTTTATAATTATCTTCCTCTTTATTAATGGCAGATAGTTGCGGTTTCTTCTGGAATATTGAAGTGTTTACCCATTTTTTACTTAGTTAACTAATAAATAATGCAACTTAACAAACGTAGTTGTTCAAAGAATTTTTTGTTGTTTATAACTATCTCATCTGAGATAAGTGCTAAATAGTTGTGAGTTTTACTGAACTCTTAAACCTTTTTTTCAATTTTCACTTAGTGAGGTAATAATAATTGCAAGTTACCAAACATGCTAATTTAAATAATTGCTTATTTTTCATAACTATCTTTTTTTAATATAATGCTGCAAAGCTGCTTTTTTCTGAAATCATTAGTTTTGCTTTGACTTTTCAGTTATACACAAATAATAAAATTGTATTTTTTAAGATAGTTATTTTTTCTTTTTTCCTGATATTAAAAAAAAAAAACAATTCAAACAAAAAATGTATCTAACACAAGGGTCAAAAACAAATAATGGAATTATTAGGAGTCGGCGGAAGAACTAGGTCTAAAAATTACTTGAAAAAGTTTTGTTTTCAATTACAACAAGAACACAAGGTAATCAAGAAATTACTTCCGGTACTCTGCTGCCACTTGTAGTAAATATTGTTTCTGAATTTTTTATCTAGTAAGAAGAGATTTATAGCAAATAATAATTCGACAAATATCAGTTTTATTTTAGAAAAATATATTTCCAAAAGAGAAAGAAATTGTACAAAAAACGATTCTCTCGAATGTTCATTTATTATTTGTTCGTAACTAAAAATCTAAATAAAAGTAACAAAATTCAGAAAAAAACCCCCAACTAACTGGCATTAATATAGATAAAGATAGTTGTAAACAATAATAATTTGTTTAAACCATTATTTCTGCAAAATTTAAGTATTTATTAAGTCACCTTGCCATAGCATGCGTATTTTTAGTTTAAATTGTAAAAATAATATTGAAAATAAGCAAATTAAATTTATGGAAAGACGGCACAAGTTGCAACACAATTTTTATATAATTTTTGTTTAATAGGATGCGCACTTTTTAACATTCTCAGAAACTGAATTTCAAGTTGGTTAGCCAGCTATTTTGGACAAAAATTCAAAAGGGTAGTGTTTTTAAAAATGTATGAGACCATTTTTTTCAAGATTCAAAAATCCAGTAAGGTATTTTCAAAATTCTAAAATCAAATGAAAATGCTAATTGTAAGCTAAAGACGCATAATATTAAAAAAGTCAAGAAAAGAAAAAAAGGTTCCTTTTTTAAAGCTATACAAGATTATCAAAACAACTTTTTGAATTTGTTTGAAAAATTGAAAATTCAAATTTTTGACAGACAGCTCTAGTTTTAACTACAGAAAACGATAATGGAAAATAAAACATTAGATTATTTGGTCAAACTTTGCAAAATACGAAAAAATATGAAAAGATAAAAATTGTGCACCCAAAAAAGATTGTTGGAGAAATTCATATTTTTTGTTAAAAATTCAACTATGTCGTCGAAAATCGAACTTTTGAACTGAAAAATTAACTATTCCACTTTTGTTTGATAATTCTAGCTTCTTGGTTGAAAAGTCTACTATTATACGAGGTGTGTATTAAAAATAAGGTGACTATGGTTTTCTCAAATAATCTTCATTTATTCCTCAATATTTATCCCCTTCAAATTAATGCCCCTCAGATCTAATACACTTGTGCCAACGCTTTTTCCAATCATCGAAGCACTTCTGATAATCATTTTGTGGTATAGCCTTGAGTTCTTTCAGCGATGCAGTTTTTATCTCCTCAATCGTTGAAAATCGATGTCCTTTCATGGATCTCTTCAGTTTTGGGAAAAGAAAAAAGTCACTGGGGGCCAAATCCGGTGAATATAGAGGCTGAGGCATGACTCTGGTGCTGTTTTTGGTCAGAAAATCTTTCACAAACAACGATGAATGAGCAGGTGCATTATGGTGATGCAAAAGCCACGAATTGTTTGTCCAAAGTTCCGGACGTTTTTTGCGAAAAGATAGCATGGCATAAGCCAACCGATATGCCAACATCTTTAGCAACTTCTCTGATGGTAATTCGGCGATTTTTGAACACCATTTCTTCCACTGCTTGAACGTTTTTATCTGTTGTTGACGTGCTGGGACGTACAGGGCGAGGTTCGTCTTCGACAATCTCTCGACCTTCTTGGAACAGCTTGTACCACTTACACACATTTTTCTTACTCAGAGTAGACTCACCATATGCAACTGTCAACATTTCAAGAGTTTTAGAGCACTGGATTCCATTTTTCACACAAAATTTAATGCAAACTCATTGCTCCATTTTTTAAGGAAAGAAGGAAATCGCCGAGCACACAAAACCCTTCTAACCTTTTACGCTTCTGCCAGAAGAACAACACGAGCTATATAGTCAAAACTGTGAACATATGATCGTGACGAGTGTAACAACACAACAAAACAAAAAATTTAAAACTTGAATGTACGTAGCCCGCGAAAATTGAAAAGTCACCTTACTTTTTGAACACACCTCGTATAAAGCCCGCTGCATCATTATGTCTGTGCGTATATTCTCTATGAGCCATTACGCGACAGCCATCAATAATGTGCTCGATGGATTCGTTGGTATTTCCGCACATAATCGGCACCGGTCAACCCCGGTCTTGTTGTAATACATGTTTGCGATCGTTCCTGGTGCTGACAACCCTGTCCTGCATCGCAATGACAAATCCTCCCGTCTTTGGATACAGAACACCCTTTCTTCGCCAAATACTGGATGCTTCACTATCTACTTCATTTTGTTCTAACGTTTTGGGGTTCTCGCCATGGATAGCATTCTGCCTCCATTGTATTTCTAATTCCTCTATGGTTTCTGCCTGATATTCAAGGCCCCATCTGAGGACAAATTTAAGGGCGTGTAGTCAAGATCCGCTTAACATATGGTGCTCTAAAACGTAGCATATCGTTTGCTGTTAAAATAGTCTCGCAACTGTATAACTTTAGACTTAAACTGTTTTTAGACATCTACAACGCCCCTGCCCCCTATATGTCGTGGTAGAACTACTCTTTCAATTTCTGAATTAATATGGTGTATGCCGTGCTTCATCATTTCTACGCGGACGATTCTGCTTAACTTTTCAAGGTCGGCGTTAGACCAATTGATTAGCCCGCAAGAGTACGTGAGGACAGGGATGGCATAGGTGTTGATTGACCAGATTTGGTTTGCCGTGTTTAGAAATCTCTTCATAATCAATCTGAGTCTCGCTGTGAAGGCAGTCGTTAGGCTTGTCTTAACTATCGTATTTTGAATACCCTTATATTCAAGAACACCCCGATATTTATATGATTTGCCTGCAGTCATTGTTTCGATGTCATAATCGAACTCGTTCTCTAACTCTGCGGTCCCTAATCCCCATCTGATTAAATGCACTGTTCTGCATTTATCTAGTTCGAACTCCATGTGGGTATCATTGGAAAACTGCTTTGTGCCCGCCATAAAGCGTATTGATCTAGTTATCCTTGGTTGTCCATGATCAAAATACTTGATTCTTGTACCTCAGAGCCTCATCCCATGACATAGAAAGTCAGTAATGCGTGGGCAGACTTTGTAAAGTTTTAAGACTTCAAGCAAATAGTCATGCGTCTATAGTGACTAGATATTTACAGCCTAGCGATTTTTACAACATCCTTCTTGCTCTTCTGTAAGAATGTCATTCTCGTCGCAATGAGAATATACCTTATCTGCAATGATAGCTGTAAGACATTTATAAATTGTTGGAAGACAGGCTATCGGTCGAATGTCAGATGGATTTTAAACATCTGGTTTTTTTCTTAACATATACGTAGTACCCTGGAGCATAAAACCTGGCATCAGATCTGGGTGTTCAATGATCTTCTGCAAACACCTTGCCAGAGCAAGATGCACGCTCGTCAGGTACTTTCACCAGAAGTTGTACACCATGTCCGGACCTGGAGCTTTCTAATTACTTGCCCTTTTCAAGACCGCTAAAACTTCTGTCTCTTGTAGATTACTCCTGATATCCTTCACCTTAGCGGTAATATCTCTTAGTGCGACATTCTGTATATTAGGATACTTTACAGCAAATTTCGTTTTTAGATTGTATCCTTTTTTCATTTTCGTTTCAAACTTCGCACTTTCTTAATAGCGACGCACCAATTCCTCTTTCATTATGATATCCCAATTGATGCTCTCCCACGGTATTTCTGTCGAGGTGGTTGGCTCAGCTGATGTTCCACTGCTTACCGTTTGTCGCAGATGTTCTTGCTGGTCAACTGTTTCATTAGTGAGATCAGCCTGACCATGTCGCAGCTCACCATCGCCACCGTCCCGCATGCTGTGGCCCCCAGCTGAGGCTCCAGGGGCGCCCCGACGATCCTCGGGAAGCGACATGCGTTTCAATATCTTTAATATGCTCTCCATTATTATTTGAGATTTAGTGTTCTGATTAGTCCCTCTCCTCTTCGTTATCAGTCTATTTGGCATGGGAAACCCTGTCAGTAGCAATGATACCGCCAATATATCCGTCAAAGTCATAAGAGAAAAGCTCAAGCCCTACCGCGATATCAACGCGAGAAGACCTTATCATATTATTATATTATTATTATATTATTATCAATTAAATGATTAAGTAATTAATTATATAATTATATAATTATGATCTTATTTAATGAATATATCAGGCTTAATATATAATATAATATAAAATCGATTATTATTATTATTAATAATATCATTATACTAATTATTATATTAATTACAGTTAGCGTATAATTTTAAGTGCTAAGAAATAACAGAAAGATAAAAGCAGGCCATAAGGCTCGCCACTTTGAGCGCGCCTAGGGCGCGCGACGGTTGAATATCGCGCTTCATGCTCGATAATGGGTTAACTCGCGATTCGCGTTCGGATAATTGTTCTTTGCATTTGGAATGCTTGAATGAAATTTTACCAAAAAGATATCTTATAGATGTCAGTATTTATATGCATCTTCATATTCCGAATTGTCTACTTAATTGAATATCGTCAAAGATTAAGTCTCTCAAAGCTCTTTAGGCTTTCTACAGACGTTAGTAAACAGGTGTTGTTAAATCTTTTTTTTCGTAACTTTCGTCATTTTTCGACACATTTTTTCTTTATTTTTTTTATTTTCAATGTTATTTTTCACGAATAAAACAAAAAGTACGCGTCCTATCAAGAAGTGATTCTTAACGAAATTTTAGATCTTTTTTAAAATAACAATTTTTTCAATTCACCTTTTTTCGTATCCTACATAGTTTGACCACAAAATGGAATTTTTCATTTTTCATTATTTTTTGTGCAATCAAAATTTGAATTTTCGATTTTCCAAGAAAATCCTAAAGAATTGTATGGAAGTCTTGTAGGGTTTTTAAAAAGCAATGTTTTTCTTTTCTTGACTTTTTTCATATCGTGCATTGTTTAGCTCAAACTTTTGAATTTCGGTTGATTTTAAAAATTTGGAAAATGCTATAACTGAGAATTTTCTTCTTCTCAAAAAAAAGTCATTAGGATAAATTGTTTGTCCATTTTGATAATATAAATATCCGTACACAGAATTTTCAAATTCAGAAAAAAGTGTTCTCAAAAATTTTCAAAAAGCGCTCACTTTTTGAATTTTTATCAAAAATGACTGGTTAACGAAGTCGTCCTTTCTTTTAGGACCTAAAAAAAATGTGCTAAACATGAATTTGATCCGTTCATTTTTTCGAGATTTATCGTGTTAACAGGCGGACAGCCGGACAGGCAGACAGACAGACGCTATCGTAAAAACTTGATTTTCGGATTCCGTGGAGATTCGCTGAAAACTGTGATGTAAAATTTCGAATAATTCTAATACCTTCTCAATCATAAATGATGAGAATATAAAAATAGATGCACTTTTAAAAAATGTGATCTTTATACATGAAAATGTGTTATCGTCGAAACTGAATTACCTTGCATCAAGAGAATATGGAACAAAAGTTTTCCGTTTGTATATTTTTGTTAATGGAGTTTATTAAATATTTTACCGAAGAATTATTTTCAATGCTTAATATGTTTTTATAAATTATCTTTCAAATTCAAACCATGAATATATTTATTTTTAATTTCTCAATTCAAGCTTTTTTCTTGTAATGTGAATACACGAAGACATTAATTCAAGGAAACGCGTGATTTTAGAGCTACAATTTTTACATGATTTAAAGTCTCGGACTCTGTGATCTAAAAGCATAGAATTCCAGACCTGAGACTGAAACAAGGGTTCCGAGAACTTAGTTCTCACGCAGCGTGATAAAATCAAAGAGTAGTGCCGTGAATTAACCTCCCGAAATTTCTCTCCTTGTATTTTCTAAATGATTGCTCTTGTGATAAAAATTTTGTTCTTGTATTGTTCTCATGCATTATGAAATATTATTTAAATTGTTGTTATTTCAAATTTAAACAATAATTTTTTTAAATACATTCAACATCCAAAAATTTACTTTGCACCACCAAACAAATTTTTTGGTAACAAATACTTTTTGGATTCAATAAAATCTTGCTAGATTTAAAAAATACATTTTAATGTACAATAGAAATATTTTTGCTTTTTCATATTTCGTAATTTTTCAATGTATTCTAAGCACGACAATATTTTTAATCAATTTTTTGTTCCCGAAAATTGTGAACTTATACCTCAATAAATGTGTTATACTTTCTATGAAAATTTTTTTTTAGCATTTAATTGGTCATCTTTTTTAAATCAAAGCAACATGACTATCTGAAACTAGGCCACATCTCTTCCAAAATCATGACGTATTTGAAAAACTTTACAAGCCTCTGAATGGAAAAATAAGAAATATTTAAAAAGTTCATCTTTGTAGCCTTACTGTACTTACATTAAAAATAATCTATTTTATATATGTTGGACTTAATGCCGTTATTTCAATGGCAAAGTTAAAAAAAACGGTAAAATTCTCAACAATTTTAATTTTTCCAGATCAATAATTTATACAAAATTATAACGCAAGAACAAAATTTAGAAAATTATTTTGAGACGTTCGAGTTTGTTTAATGTTGAGTTTGATTGTTTTTAAGATTATATAAATATAATTTTGCTAGTTTTCAATCTCCTAAGAATTTCTTAGAACAACTCAAATTCTTCTTAAAATGTTTGAAAAGAAAAAAATTGTCCTAAATATTTTTTTAAGGATTCAATTAATTTTTTGAAATGTTTTTAAATTTTCTACTAAAATTAATAGTTAAAAAATCATTTTATGATTTTCAGACAAATATTTCAATATAAATTTATTATATTTTTAGACAAACATATTTGTCTGCGAATCTAAAAAAAAGAATTGTTTTTTTTTTTAATTTTATAATTTTTGTTGAAAATGCGACTTTTTTTTAGAAAATTAATCATCTTGGTTAAACATTCATTAACTTGTTTATTGAGAATAACATATAAGAAAATATATTATTTATTATTACATTAATTGACGTATTAACAATTATTGAATAACTTGAACTAATTAGAAATAGCGAAAAGGTAAAACTGAGCTAACACGAAGTAAAACGAGGTTTTCTAAAATGTGGCGTTTATTTACGAAAATTTCTTATCAGTAAATCTGAATTACTTTGTATTAACAGAATACGGAGAAAATAGTTTCTACATTGCGATTTTTGTTTTATAAATAATAAAAAGTAAAATGATACATAAAATAAAAAAAAAATGTTTTTGATTCATTTTTAATTTTTAATTTTATTATTTTTTTATTCAAGAATTAAAGATTTTTTCAGATTCATACATTTTATAATTTATCGTCAACAATTTTATTTCCAGAATTTTTATTTGACATGAATGTTCAAATTCGGTTTCTTTAATTATAAAAACAAGACAATAAAAATAATATTGTTTCAATACCATGCATTTTATTAATTAAAATAATATAAATTTATCGAATTGATACATTATGCAGAGTAGCTGGGAATAAGATTGAAAGCAAAATACGAAACAGATATTAAAGTAATCATTAATAAGTAGCCCCAGACCGAGGTACAAAAATAAATATAATATAAAGAATATTATTTTAGAGGCCTAATACCAGTGGTTATTTGATGTTTTTATGACCGAGGTCTCTGTATTGTACGGTTGATAAGTAGAAGAACTACTATATCATAATCAATTTTTATTACGCGAAATTAATTAAAAACGCGAGAAAAATAAGTTCTAAAAAATTCACTGCGGGCTGGGTTTGAACCAACAACCTCCTCATTAAAAGTGAGGGGCGTTACCAATTGCGCCACCGCAGCACCAAGAGTGAAAATTTAGTTAGTTCTTCTACTTATCAACCGTACAATACAGAGACCACTGTCGTACAAACATCAAATAACCACTGGTATTAGGCTTCTAAAATAATATTCTATCTAATTAACCAGTCTAACCGAAACTCTGTTTCTATAATTCTGTTTCAAAAACTTGAATATAATATAAATTTGATATACTAGAGTTGAACATAATGTAGAAAAATTCGCATTATCGACAAAATCAAGTGCAACGCACGAAATACGTGATGAGAATGTGTTCGTTAAAGCCGATTTTTTTACCTATCTCGCGTCTTTTGGTGTAATATTTGATTTAAAAAAAGTGTGCTAAATATAGATTTGACCCGTCCATTTTTTCGAGAGTTCTCGTCTTTACAGACGGGCGGACAGACAGAGAGGCAGAAACCAAATTGCAATATGCAGAAGAATTCGAAAAAATATATATTCAAAGCATTTTTTGACCACCCTATTCGGCGCATTTGAAATCAGATGTACAAGCCTTCTTGAAATCTTTGCAAGATCTTTGAAATCGCGTCTGAAATTTTTTGAAATTCTTGAAATCTTTCTAAAAACTTTCCTGAATGTTTGAAATCTTTGAAATCATTGTTCAATCTGGGTATATACCCATTCTAAATTTTCAGAAAAAACCTGAAATTCTAATATTTTTCAAATTTCGAATCTTTGATACGAGGGTGGATTGATAAGTTTCCGGCCTGACCAAGAGATGGCGCCACTAGGCCTACCTTGAGGTGGCGTTCTATAGTACCATCCTTAGATAG
>NC_046663.1:90500277-90502572 GCF_010883055.1 Belonocnema kinseyi | reverse complement strand
ATCAGCCTTGGAGGAGATTATGTTGAGAAATAAAAAAAAAATTCTTAAAAACGTTGTTTTTCTTGGTCAGGCCGGAAACTTATCAATCCACCCTCGTATACCTCCTCCAACTCCTTACTACTCAATCGGACCTAAAGTGTGACGTCGGCCCTACACTCAAAAGTCGAGTGGTCAACCCTTATGCTTAGAGTACTTAGACCTTTAAAAATACAAAATGAATGTTGTGATTATTACAGATAAAAAACTCTAATGACTTTTTGAAATCCAAAACGGTCCTAAGGTGTTGCAATGAGGACAGACATTTTTAACATCAGCAAATTAAACATTTTTTTCTATATTCATATTAAAATTATGATGCTTTTTATATAAATTTTTTGGTATTAAATATAAATCAAAAAAATTAAAAAAAAAAGAAAACAGTTTTTGTTCAAGTAAGAATTTGTACTAAAATGTTTACAATTCAATACCGAACATCTTACATAAAAGATTGACCATAATTTTAGTGCAATTAGGGAAAAAATTTAATTTAAGAGAATTAACCATTTTTAGCTTCATTGCGATACGCTAGGCCTAAGTTTTATTTTTAAATGTGATAACATTTTTATTTGGCATTAAAAGTATGTAGAAACTTTTCAGCAGTTGCTATTTTCGATTTTCAAAGTAAAATGTGATTATTAACAAGTTGGATTTCAAATGCACGATGACTTTTCGCGACCGAACGTAAGCTTGCCTGTAGTGCTTCTAGAAGTATATGCCATATGGTGAAACCAAAAGATACATATTGGGATCTGAAATACTCGAATACGCCACCTGGTGACAGAATCTGAAAGCCCTGAGCGTAGGTAAATTTTGACGAGAAGTATAGGCGAATATACGAAAATAATTTTTCTAAAGGTTTTGTAGTGTTGTTTCAGTGAAATCGGGATAAAAATAAGAAGTTACAAACAAAATAAATCAAACTTTATCAATGTCTTAAACTGTAAGAAAATGTTCGGTTCTTCTGAAATGTAAATAAACTCCTATTTAAAAAAAATATGAAAAATCTTATAGTACATTTACAGCATTTACTGATAGTATGGCTCGAGAAATAAAACTGAATAAAGTAAAAAATGCACAAAATTCAAACGGATTTTCAAGCTTGTTCCACTTTCAATAAAAAAGTTTGAAAAAAAAGTTATAATCATCATCAAGTATTTATCGCTTTTATTCTTCAATGATTTTTCAGCATTCCGAGTGAAAATAATCAAAGCAGGTTCTAAATAAAAATAATATTTTAGGTACAAATATATCAACATAAACTCAAATCTAAAAAAAGTTACTGCTGATTTGTCATTTCAAGTTGATATAACTTAAATTTTGGATTGAAATGTCGATAGTTAATATTACATTTTAAATTTTTATGAGGGGAAAAAATTGAAGAATTTATTATTTAGACAACAAGAGTTTTTAAATTCGAAGTTTGCAAACAAAATGCAATAATAGAAACTGAAGTTTCATTTTCAAGGTTTAAGACTAATTTTCAATGTTTTTACATGAGTTTTATGAGACCTCTACCTACTGTCGCCGGCCATATTGCTTTTGCCGCTAGTGGTGCCCTCAAGATTTCAGATCCCAATATGACGCACTAAGAATTTTAAAACGTTGTGACATCAGCTGGCAAGATGTCTGCACGCTGAGGGCCAAGCAATAAGACCATTCCCATGAGATGAAACCTAATTTTTTTATTAACTTGGAAAAAAATAATTTCTCAACATAAATGTATTTGCGTATTATGTTTTATTTTGGACAATCTGCTAAATCCAATAATAAAATCGTAAATTTGTGTTTTTATCACTTTTATTATTGAATTGAATAGCTTTAGAAAAATAAAGAATAATATCTAAATGCACTTTATGGTGAAAACTAAGTTTTTCCACGTTTATCATAAAAATTAAGTTTTGGCTACTGCAATTAGTATTATTGCTTGGCTCTCGGCATGCAGACATATTGCCATATGACGCAACATCATGAAATACCGAATGTTTGGCGGCGCACGCGCAATGCTGAGTGGGTTCATGCTCACTGTGTGAGACAAAAATGTATGTCTAGGATAATTTGACCTAAACTTACAATTCAAAGTCAAATTAAAAAGAACTGTTAAGCAAAAAATTCAAATCAATGCACATTTTGGCTATACAAGATCGCAATACTACTTTGCTACGAGGGTAGTTCAATAAGTCCTTAGAATGACCAACATATGGCGCGCGAATCGCTCCAAATCATCTGTTTTCAGTCAGCACCACTCCCGACTAGATA
>NC_046663.1:90481443-90500177 GCF_010883055.1 Belonocnema kinseyi | reverse complement strand
AGCTCCAAGGAGATTATGTTGAAAAATAAAAAAAAATTTACCCAAAAAAAATTGTTTTTATACTTCATTCTAAGGACTTATTGAACTACCCTCGTATAAATGCTGCTTTTTGGACTTCGCAAAATTTTCTTTTTTTGTGCCTATGATATATTTTTTTCTTGTGATTTTTTACAAACCATATTGCTAGTGATGTTGATAATGATGATAATAATAATAATATGCGTTGAGATATTTTTGGCTTACGTTTTGAACAAACTATATAAACAAATGCCGATTATTTATATTTAGTGGGGAATCAGTGTAATAACTATTTTGTTATTCGAAATTCTTATTTCTTTATAACTTTATATGTTTTATATAAAATATGAAACAATTTAATTCCTGATTGTGATTATAGTTAAGAAAAGCTGCTGTTTAAAAAATTATTTGAATAGTTTTTATAAACAAAAACAATTTTCTTATGTCACAATGAACTATTGTTTATATAAATAATTTTTATAAAGAAATTCGCAGTTTGAATATTTATCCATGATAAATATAAATTATTTGCGGAATATGTTCATATTTTTCTAATTGAGAAAAAGTATTGGTTATTTCAACGGCAACTAAAAATGTGAGTAATCTAATCCAACAACATCTTGAATATTAGTTATTTAAAAGATTTGGGTCGATTTCTGTAATAATATTGGAAATTTGATTTTTTTATCAATATTATTTAAATAATTAACAATTGTTGTGAATTTGAAAAAATGTTAGCAATCAGTCATTGTAGAGAATGGTCGAGACATTCGAGATTGATTCTGCAAAAAAAATTAAGTTTATTAATTGCGACATGCAAAAACTGTGCATTTGTTTGTAATTTTGGATTTTGAGAATGTTTATTGTTCTACAGCACTGAAAGAAAAATGATATATGTAAGAAATAATGTAAACATTTTGAATATAACCACATTTTGTATAGTAATGAGTTGAAAATTATCAAAATGCAGTGCATTCTTGTCTATTTTAAGGGTCGCGAAACTTGAAGATTTGGGTATTTTAAGGCTGAAGGGGCCCCCACCACTTGCGCGATTCCTAAAGTGATTTTGTCAAGCGAAGTTCATTGGCTGCTGCGGTCTTGTATCGATGCGCGCGCTTTGAGCGTGTATGTGTACTTGCATTTGCAAATTGAGTGTTTTAGCATGACGTCACGCTCATAATAGGACCGGTTGAAATATCAGGAAGGTTAGCATAGTTGGTACATCTTCCGCATCTTCGTCTCAGCTAAAAATTCCTGTATAGAAACCTCGGAGCACCCTGCACATGTTTCTGTAAACGAAACTGCACACGAAGGTGTGCAGCGAAACACGAAGTTTCCTGTACAGGATTTTGGCGAAGGGATCTGTAAATGATCCTGCAAAGGAACCTGTGTGCGAGGAAACCTTTGAATGGCCCCGTACAAGTTCCTTCACAGAATCAATTGAGGCGTGGGCTCATGCACAGGAACGTGTTTAGGATCCTATACATGAACCTGCGTACGAACTAATCCACGAGGGTTCACTAGTGGTTTGGCCCTCTCATTGGTGAGTTGATTCTACAAGGGAATACAAGGAACGCAACCTTATAGCTGTAAGCGACATTAGCCTTCGCGATGGCTTTCTGTAGGATACCTTTCAACGGCGAACTGTTTTCAATTAATCGTTGAAGTAATTTGACACATCGAGTTCGTATCTAGGTTACCAACCAATAAAATTTGCCATAAACCAACAAAGTAGCTAGAAATGAATCCTATAAAAAATATTAATTCCACAATTAATTCAAAACTATAAAGGATCCTTCCAAAAGTTTCTTTGGGTCCGTACAGGATCATTTAGAGGTTCCTTTGTCAGAGGAGATCTTATTTCAGGATCACGTACAGTTTCCTTCGCCAATTCCTGCACAGGAACCGTCAAGATAACCTGTACATGTTCGTTTGCAGGTTTGTGTACAGGAACATCTGCAGGATCATCCGAGGCTCCTATACAGGAATTTTTAGCAAGGGTACATCTTGACATTGGAATGCATACACCTATTCGGAGAAAATTTTTAAACGTAAAAATAAGCTATAAATGCATAGTAATATTTTTCAAGTGTAGAATGCATTTCTGCAATTCTGTTTCATTCTTTTATCGGTTGAAGCCTTTTCAGTTTCACGCACTGATATTATAATAAACTGGATATAGGATTAAAAATATTGCTTTAATCATAGTCATGTAAAATTTAGTCTATTTTTAATGAGTTAATGCTACGAAGGAATAATAAGGAGACCCAACTGCGAATGGGAAGCCTTTCGAGACTGACAATAGAAAAATTACCGTATGCGGTAGGCACATTGCAGGAAGATCTCAAATTTTCGTGCGCAGGTGCGCAGTTGTCCTCTTCCTATGCATGGAAAAATGTGCGAGTGAGAAAGTTTGTCAAATTGACGCAATCTTAGGCAACTCGATCGATTATATTTTTAATAATACAGGTTTTTTTAGGATCAAAAATGTTTGGAAGTGTTAGAAAAAACAGTTTTCTTCATTCCAACTTACGATTTCAAAAATAATAATGTACTAAATTTCAAGATTTTATGAGCAAACAATTTCATTATAGTCTTCATACTTACCACTTTTATAATGCACTCTTTCAACTTTACAAGTCTTAACGCTGAAGTCCTACACCTAACCATATCAATAGACACTTACATAATTTAAATAATTATATGTTTAAATTGAAAAAATTTTGCCACCTGTATCAAAATAACCGAACATAACCTCCTTAACTTACGTCTATTTGACAAACTTTCTCACTCGCACACTTTTCAATGTATAGGAAGAGGACAACTGCGCATATGCGCACAAAAATTTAAGATCTGCCTGCAATGTGCCTACCACTTACGGTAATTTTTCTATTGCCAAGTGGGAAACGGAGTTAGATCTCCTTATTATTCCTTCGTGGTTAATGCTCTGAAACTGGAAACTTAATAAAAAGTAATTATATTAATAAAAACAATTAGCAGTATAAAAACAAAGAAAGCCGATGGGATATAAAATTGGTGAAATGCATATTTTGTACACACGGAGTTTGGATTTTCTTTCTGCTGAAAGGTAAATTAAAACTTTGAAGTTTATACAAGTGAACAATACTTTGAATTTGTGAAACACTTATTCGAAAACTAAAAGGCGACAAATTTGTACAAAATAATTTTTCTGCAGATAGAAAAAAATTATGAGAAAATTTTAAAGATGACTAATGGATTCTATAATGTAAATTATACTATTAAAATTATTATAAAGGTCTTGCACGAGTTTTCCTACTTTATAATAATTAAAAAGTGCAAAAGAAGTAAAACATGTGTCGCATGTGCGTAAGTTGAATAATTAATAATATTAATACTATGCCAATAATATTATGCAATTCATGAATACGACCTTTAAATTGATGTTGAATAAAAATAAACATAGAAATAGGTATAAGGTATAAATATATAAGATAAAAATATACGTTGTAAAAAGGACATGCAGTATACAGTTTATTCTTTAGCATTTACCATTTAAAATTACTATTAATTTCGAAAGTCTTTGTTCTAGAATAATTCAATTTTGAAATTTCAGATTTGAAAATATTTTTATTATGAATTCTCGAAATAAAGGTAAAATTTAATTTTAATTTTGTAAAAATATGTCTGATCAATGTTGACATTCAATCATAACCTTTTTTACTTTAATAAAAAATTTACATTTTTCTAGAATTTCAAATCGGAATATACACAATTTTGAACGTTTTGAAATTGTGCTCTTTTGAATTTTAATCTGAAATAATTTATTTCAAGATTCTGGAATATAAAATAAAATTGTTCAACTTTGAACGTTTTCAAATAGAACTATATTAAATGATCTATTGTATTACAGTTGATAATGTAATTAAGGCTTCTATAACTTTAAAAACAAGAAATTTTTAAAGATTTTAATTTATTTTAATACTGCTAAGTTTTTACTAAATTTCATACAAAATGCAGTTAGACTAATTGTTAACGCCATCCGCTCTTCGGACCTCTTGTTAATTGGTCAGTCATTGACTCGGGCGAGACCGTACAGGGACTGGGGTTGGAGGTGACGGAACTGCGCCACTTGAAATATCCCAGCATGGAAATTTGAAATAAGTAAGCCTTCGAATAAGTACCCCTTAGAATAAGCAAGACTTCACTGGTATTGTATTTAAACAAACGTAGAGGAGAGTACTCGAATATGAGATATTCTCGTAATATGAGATAGCGAGGTGTCAGCTAAACTAAGGGACCCACTCTGTTGGTTCTATCACTAACTTGTAGCTCTTGAAGAAAGAGTAGTTTCGTGTTATAGACCATTTTTCATTGGGCTTCTAAAGATTATAGGCGAACTTTTTGTGAAATCGATGGTGGTCGAGTTCTTGGCAGGGAATTTTTTGAACCCTATTTTTTATTCATTAAATATGTATTCAGCAGTAAAGTTTGCCTGGAGTGATGGGGATTGAATAACTAATTAGGAAAATATCGATAGTGTTGAGGTTTTTCATTGTACAGATCAGGCGTAGTAAGTGCATAGTTGCACTGTGTGGTTCTCACAATATGAGATACCCGTGGTTTTTATAACACTGTGGCTGCGCGGGGCAAACTGGTTACGAAAGTGTTTGTGACTACTGCAAAAACTAAATATATCTAAATAGCAGTAAATTTATACTTCAGAAACATAAAATAAAGTTTTTCATTAAAAATAATACTTTATTTTGCATTATATTAGCTATTTCCTGGGGTATCTCATATTATGAGAATAGTTTGACGAGTTTGGGAAAAGCACGTTTTTACATTTTTTGTATTTTCAGCATAAAAACAATGTTAGTAAAATTTTTTATTTAAGCTCCTTATGGCAAACTAAATTTCCTTTAAAATGACCTATACTACATTTAAAAACAGTCCATAAAATTCCGAAAATCATGCCAAACAGAGTTGGAATCTCATATTTGGGTACTCTCCTCTAGTATCTTTGAATGTGCCGCCATTAGGGACCCTGTAGTAAAGGGACGCGCCAATCGGGTAGCTGACTTCGGATTGGTCGAGCGAGAAGAGAGAGACACTACCGTTCCAAATCAAGATACTATACCAAAATTTACTACAGCTTCGCGCTTCGGTATGCGAATAGTCAAAGTCTCAAAGATCTTTGGAATAGTGCTTGTTGACATGTTGAAGTGGTTAAGGGCATGTGATACTTACAGTTTCCCCGGCTTTTTTCCACAAAAATGAAATAAAAACTGAATTCGAAGATGCTATAAAATATTATAACGGACGTCCCCGGACTGTTTTTTGAGGGACAATAACAAAAAATTTTATGCATATACATTATTTTGAGGTCACGTCGTTTTTCATCTCTGCCTTTCCGATAATCTGGAAATTAATTATGAAATAAACTTTTTTGATTGTCTGCAAACAAGGTTAGTTCCGGGAGATTAGTTACTATGTTTATTCGTAAGTCCTAAGTTTTCGGCCAAAATATTGTGTAATTTGGAAGTTACGCTCGGGTGAATTGTAACACACATAACCTCGAAATATACACGCATGTTGTTAGCAATATCAAAAATTTTTTGATAAAAAAACACGAAACAAAGTGTGTGGGGACGTCCGTTAGCATGTTCGCTATCATTTCCCAGATTTTGAAGGCAAAATATTTCTCATCCTAGGAAAAAAGCCTGGGGAATCTAACACTGAAAAAATGGATACTATTTTCTAAGCCCTATGCAAATTAATCGCATTTTGCTAAATTAAAACTTTTTTTAATTAACCCACAAAAAAGTTTGTAGGGACGCCCGTTAGCATGTTCGCTATCATTTCCCCAATTTTAAAGACAAAATATTTTTTATTCTAGAAAAAATGCAGGGGGAGCCTAAAACTGGTAAAATCGACATTTTCCGGGTGAGGGATGCGCCAAACGGGCAGCTAAGTGCGGATTGTTCGAGCGAGAAGAGAGGGATACTTTCGTTTCAGTAACAGATACTGTACATTTATTGAAATTTCATATAGCTTCACACTTCGGTACCTTCGATATGCTTAGTGTTTGTCGTGTTTGTTGCCGTTTAAATACATTGCGCCTTCTACCCTAGGGTGCCGAATCTGATTGGTTAACTTTTTTTTTACTTGCGCCTGGCAGGACTATGCTTTGTTGGGTCATGCACTGGCTCCAACTTCCGTACCAACTCCCCCCTCCACATAGCCTTTGGCGCGTCCCTCACTACTACAGGGTCCTTGCCGCCATTAGGGACCCTGCAGTAAGGAACACGCCACCTGGGCAGCTGACTGCGGATTGGTCGAGCGAGAAGAGAGAGATACTTCCGTTCCATGTCAGGATACTATACCACAATTTACTACAGCTTTCCGATTTGGTATGCGAATAGTGCAATAATGTTTAATGAGTTTATTTAAGGATCGTGTCTTATGTTTAAAACATTTAAAATACTTATTTTTTTCGCAAAATCTTCAAAGTTAAAGATTAAAGGTTAAAGATTAATCTTATTTTGTTTGAAAATTTGGCCATTCAGTTTCAAATTTATATTTGTAGTTTAAAAATTTAACTATTTGGTTAACAGTTAAACTATTCGGTTGTAAATACAAATCTTTCATCAAAAAGTCAAATTTTTAACAAAACCGTTTACAATGAAAATGAAAAAATTTAATTTTCAGTTTAAAAAAATTAACGAATTTGCAAGCGAATAGTTACTTTTTCATCAAAAAAAATAACATTTTAAAGAAATAGTTAAACTTTTAAATAAGTATATAAATTTTCACCAAAAACTAAAAAATATGACTATTTTAAAACAACAGCGGCTGAATTAAACCAAAAAGTGCATTTCAAGCAAATTTTTTAATTTTTAACCAGAGATAAGTTTTAAACTAAAATAATGAAGCTTCAACCAAAAAAAAATTATTTTTAAAAGGTAGTTCAACCTTAAAACAAATAGAGGAATGTTCAACAAAAAAATTAATTTTCAACCAAAGAAAGAAAAATAACGAAAAAATAATTCTCTTTAAATTTAATCTAAAAACAACATAATTCCTTTCCTGATCTATTCAGCGACTTGAAGTGCAGAACCTACCTAATGTTAAATGGATTCGATCTCCTTTGAAATAATTTTTATAACACTGTGTTTTGTAAAAATTAATTTGTTTAACAGAAAATTCAACTATGACATTTTTGGTAGAAAATTAAATTTTTTAAATAAAGTGTGATCTTTTTTAGTTGAAAAACTAACTAATTGTTTAAAAATTCATGAATTTTGTTAGAAATTCGTATTTGTTAGTAGAAAATTAATCTTCTTGTTTGAAAATTCACCTTTCTGATTGAGGATTCAACAATTTTTGGACAATTCTTATTTTTTCAGAATGAAATATTGAAATGAAAATTTAATTTTCCATTTGTGGCTAAAAATTTATTTATATTTTTAATTAAAATCTGTTTTGGTAGAGAACTCAGATTTTTTTTTCAATTACACTTCTTTAAATTGAAAATTATTTTTTCAACTAAAAACTGAACCATCCCATTTTTTTGTTGCATATTAAGTTCATAATTGAAGCTTCATCTGTTTCGGTTTAAAACGAACCTTTTTGATTGAAAATTCCACTATTTTCTTCTAATGTCTATGCATTTTTTTTAAATTAATTTCTATAATGGTAAAATCTACTTATATTACTTTTGGTTAAAAAATGATATTTTTAAGTTAGAAATCATATAATTGTTTGAATCTTTCTAGATTTTGTAGAAAATTAATAATTTTTGGTAGAAAAGTAATATTCTTGGTTGAAATTAATATTTTTCATTAAGGATTCAGTTATTTAAAAAAAATCCTTTTCTGCTTGTCAAAAACCAATTTCTTCAAGAGAAATTTCGATTCTACTATTTTTGTTCAAAATTGACCTTTTTTACTTAATAATTCTTTTTTTTTTTATAATTTTTCTGTTTTAGTACAAAATTAATTCTTTTGTTTTAAAATCGATCTTTTTTCGTTAAAAATTGAACTGTTTGAAAACAAATTCATCTGTTTTCAGACAGTATTTGGGAATTCAGAATTTTGTTAAAAATTCGTCATTCTTGGTAGAAAAATAAACTTCCTAATTGAAATTTCATCTGTTTTTTTTGTAGGAATCTATTATTTTCTTAAAAATTCCTATTTTCGTGAAAAATTAATTAATTTAAGAGAAAATTCGATTATACCATTTTTGATAGTATTCATTCTAAATGAATTCTTGTTATAAAATTTCTAAACTTAAAACGTTTCTGTGAATATATTAATTATCTATGTAATCAAGTACCTCACGATATCAAAATAATAATTACAGCTTTAGGAGCATTTTCCTTTGGCGCTAACATTCGTATATTGTTTACTTCACATAATCACGAAGCTACATTTTTTTCTTTTTACAGTTTTTCCTACAGCTTGCGTTACATAGCGGTTTATTAATTTATTTACAGTGCGAATTTCTATTACTATTCCCTTTTATTTAATAACTTCTTCTACTAATCTTGTGGATTCAGACTGCATACTTTAAATTGTTCAAATTTTCATTTTTACCTGTTTTTCGGGTGTATGGGACTATAATACTGTTTTTCTTTTTAATTCAACTTTTTAATTTCATAAATATTACTATTGTCTATTTTTTTAAATTCAAAATTATTCATTACTTTGATTTTCCCAATCCGATTGAATACACGATTCAGGTATATTATTTATTGACGTTTGAATACCTCGCGCCTTATACCGCTGGCTCCAACTACCGTTCCATTTTCCCCCACCACATGGCCACATGGCGCGTCCCTTACTACAGGGTCCCTAGCCGCCATAAGACAGCTGCGCCACATCACGACCTTCGCCGTGACGGACAGGCAAACTGAATGAGCTCATCTTGCAGACATCTTGGATTTCTCCCACCCAATCTGAAATACCTAATTCGAGATGAAACGGTTAATTGAATTTTAAATACTGTGAAACCTTCGAACGCTTTTGAAACTTTGGCGCAATGAAACGTTTAATTGTTTAATGAAGATTTAAATTTTTTCAGTGGAGCCTTCATTGAGTCACATCCCTACTTCTGGTTAAAATTTTCGCACGTCATGTAATGTTTTGTATAAACATGCGCACCACTGATATATAATAATGCGCACACACATTCTTGCGCAAGTTTTCTGTAAAAAACGACAGTTGGCGCAGTTAGAGTTAGTTCAAGTTGTCAGTCACGTTGGGCAGGTTCGGGCAGGGTCAGATTTATGCGTCGTGCGTAGAATAAGATAAACCGTAAAAAGTAGTCGCCAGCCGGTCGTAGCTGGCTAGAAAATGGTAAATGGTAAACATGCGGACGAATTGTTGTTGGAAAAGTCCAAGAATTGCGAAGAAAAGACTGCTGATAAGGAGGATGCTAAAAACAGCTGTTCGTCGTGCAAAGGTTCCGAGCGAACGTCAGAAATGGCCCAAGACAACAGTCCCTGCTGGGATAGTCTCCCCAGTGTCATATTGCTCGAAATATTTTCCTATCTGCCTCAGAGTAGCCGATTAAGAGCCTCCCAGGTACACAATCCTTTTCTATCAATTTTCCTTTAGACACTCGTCGTAAGTGATATATCTGGTTTCGCACACTTAATGGTTTGAGTGTCGTTTGCAAATGCAAAGGTTGGAAATACAATCTGCAAACTCGTACGACAATATAGTCTTTGTTATCATAATAAACACTCCCAGCCAATAACAATAATCGTGTTTTCGCAATTACTTCTCTGTCTTTTTTCTTGGCTTGCATTTTTTAATGCTAATTAATTCTAATATTAATAATTTACATATATATTCTTTATTTTTTATTATTTTTTGTTTATTTAATTTTAGAGAGTGGATGAGTATTGAGATTCTATAAGAAAGTCACTTGTGCAATTTCAAGCAAATTTAGGTTTTGAAATTTAAGACTCATTGTGTCGTATGAGGTTTAAAATATAAACAAAAAGTTGCTAGATTATATATTTTTTTGCGAAAAATGGAGATCTTGCACGATTTTGTTCCTTTGTGGCTATTCCTGTATAATCGATAATTTGAAGGTTGCAATTTAAGTAGGAATGAAATTCAAAATTGTTATTTATTTAGGTTTCTTGTTCGTACAATAATTATTATTTGTAGGTGATATTTCAGTAGAAAATGTTTAATAGAGGAATATAAGTAATTATAATTATACGAAAGATTGCAAACAGTACAAGGCAATGAGAATAATTATAGTCATGCTCCCAGT
This sequence comes from Belonocnema kinseyi, assembly GCF_010883055.1. Lineage (NCBI taxonomy): Eukaryota > Metazoa > Arthropoda > Insecta > Hymenoptera > Cynipidae > Belonocnema > Belonocnema kinseyi. Next base: position 90,489,890 of record NC_046663.1, on the reverse strand, counting down.
ATGTTCGAAAATCAAAGGTTTCAAGATTCTAAATGGTAGTTCTTGTTTTATCATTAAAGAAAGAGGATCTCACTTTCACTTTTTATATCACGTGTTCGTTGAATAATTTCAGTTTAAGACGACGTCTGATTTTCAATCAGGGAATTAAAATACGTCAGGAAATCTCCAGAAAAATCTGAAAGAGTCAGGGAATTTTAGATAAACTGAAGTGCAATTTATCGCTTATCGTAGAAATTTAATCTTTTTTGGTTAAAAATGCAACTGTTTATTTGAAAATTGACACTTTGGCTGAGGATTCAACTTTTTTTTTTACATTTCGTATTTTCTGTTTAATATAAATATTTGTAGTCGAAAATTAATTTTTTTATTGCAATTTTAAACATTTTATTTATGGTTGAAAATTTATCTTTGTTAGTTGAAAATTTATGTATTTTATCGAAAATTTGTCCTTTTCGGTAGCAACTTAATCTTTGTTAGTTGAAAATGGAACTATTTAGTTTTTTGGTTGAAAATTAACCTTTTTTGTTCATGAATCGACTAATTTGCTAAAAATTCATTTTTTTTAGATGATGGTACATAATTGTAGTTAAAAACCCTTTTTTCCTGGCTTAAAATTTAATTATTTTGTTAAAAATTCAAATATTTTGCAAAAAAATTTATCTTTTTATATTGAATTTAACTTTTTTTGGCTGAAAATTTATTTTTCAACTGAAATTTCAACGATTTTATTTTTGCATTTAAATTAATCTTTGTTAGCTGAAAATTATTTTTTTCGTTAAACATTTGTCTCTGGGTAGAAATTTGATCTTTTTTGTCTGATGATTCAACTACTTTGTTACAAATTCATTTTGTTCAATCATTCATTATTTTAGTTGAAAACCCTCTTTTTGTTCAAAATTTTGTTATTTTGTTGAAAAATCAACTGTTTGATTGAAAATTTGTGTTTTGTTACAGAATATTAGTCTTCTGGGTCACTAATTCAACTTTCTTGTTTAAAAATTCAACTCTTTTTTTGAGAATTCATGTTTTAGGTTCACGCCGTTTTAAAATTCATATCGTCAAAACTTCATATTTTTTTGAAGATTTTCGTTGATTTTGTTTTTGAAGATTTTTGTTGAAAATGCGTCTTGTGACAGATTATTAATCTTTTGGTTGATTAATTCTTCTTCCTTGTTGGACAATTTAACTATTTTGTTTAAAACATTGTTTTTTTTTTGTTGATTTCAGCTATTTTTGGTTAAAAATTTATTTTTTAAACTGAATGTTCAACTTTATTTCTGGCTGAATTTTTTTTTTATTTGAAAATTCATTTTTTTTTTGTTAAAAATTTGTCTCTTTGGTTAAAAATGCTTGGATTTTGTTAAAATTTCATATTTTTGCTAGAAAAATAATCTTTTTGATATAAAATTCGTCTCTTGTTTGAAAAGTTAACGAGTTTGTTGTAAAGTTAACTACTTAGTTAAAAGTTCATATATTTTCTTTAAAATATAATATCTAAGTTTTAATATATTTGTGTTTACTATTTTTGTGGTAAAAATATTTCTTATGTAAGATCTTTCATACCATTGAAAGCAAGATTTTTTTATTAATTCTGATTGATTCCTCATTTATTTAACATTGAATGTAAAGTTCAATAAAATTGCTGAAAATAATTTGAGTTTAGCTTTTGATATTTTTTCCATGCATTGAAACAAATTTTTTTCCCCCTAAAGTTACTTACTTTTTATCTGAGATATATTTCATAATGAATAGTTTTTCTCTGTTTTGGTTTAAACTAGGTTTGTAGAAACTGGAGATACGCGTTATTCCATCCGAGCTTCTGGAAGAAGATCAAGTTCTCTCTCAAAGATGAAGACAGTGTCGCATGGTCCAGGTAACAAAGATTTCCATTTATCTTTTATTTTTATTCTTTCACACAAAAACCAGAAATAAGATTACATTGCCTTTTTAAAATAAAAATCATTGCAGATTTTTGGTGAGCTCCTTTGGACTCAGTGTACACGACGTTACGATAAGTTGCGAGACATCCGGGAACTACGTAAAAGATGCTGTGACTCTTTTAAAAAAATTGAGCAACAACAGGCAACTTCGGAAATTATTTTTGGAACCAACGAGTTGCATGTTCGATTTGCCCATCAGACGAACTGAGAACGAAGATGATGGGTAAATACGAAAGCTATAAATGTCTATTAAATTTAATCTTATTTATGTAAATTCTGGCCTCACAGACCGATCCCTATATTCATTTAAGGTCCCAAAAGTACCCTATTTATTATTGGGAATGGTTAAACTGCACTATGCCATCTGATGATAAAAATCTGAACTAGAAATAATAGGTACAATTTTAAGGATGCATTTTAATTTGTGATCAAAAGTGTTTTAACGATTTTGTATGTAATTTAATGTATTTATTAGGTACTAAAAATAAGTCTTTTTAGGAAACAAAAAGTTTTAGATGGAATTTACTTCTTATACAGTGAAAAACACATTTTTTGAAAAAAAAACAACAATTTCGTACTACTTATTATGATTTTCAACAGATTATAAACTTAAATGGAGTTATTTTAAAGCAAAAATGAACTGAAAGTAATTTTTTATTAATTTATACATGAAATATCTCTATCTAAAAAATCAGATCTAAAAGTCAGGTTAGAACTCATGTTTCAATTTTAATCGTCTTTTCGTATTCTTTGCATAGTCTGGATACAATTTGTCGCTACATACATTCATTAAAGTTAATTTAAGCTTACAATGCACGGAAACTTAGATGAAATAGTGAAAAAAATATTTTTTTAACCTCGTTGACATATATATGTGTTTTTTCACTGTATAATATGGAAATTCTATCTCAAACGATTTATTTTGTATAATGCTTTGTTTTTAACATTAAATTATTGTTTTAAACATCACAAACCAGTAGTAAAACACTTCTATGCAAAAATTACAATACATCTTTTAAACTTTACCTACTCTTTCTAGTTCCGATTTCCGCCACTAAATGGGAAAATGGTCGACCATCATTCCCAATACCTATTTCTGAAGTATCTTGAATTCTTTTGATATATTTCAGGGCATTTTTCAAGATTCTGAGAAATATTTCATTTATTTCACTAACTTGAATGGATTTTTAAGATTTTAGAGTATTTTTTATACTTTAAGGTATTTTTAAGAACCTTTAATTTTTAATATTTTAGAGAATTTTAAAAGACTAAAGAAATTTTGATTAGTTTTATTAATTTAAAATGCGGTTTTAAGACATTTCAAAAGCTTTCACAGGATTTTATAAGATTCCCAAGTATTTCAATGATTTTCAGGGATCTTAAAGCTCTGACTCTATTGACTGCATTTTCCAGGAATTCAGGAAATATCATAGAATTTCTCGGGATTTCATAATATTTAAGTGGATTTCAAAAATAATTTTCACGAGAAGTGAAGTACTTTCTAGAATTTCAAAAGTTTTGAAATTTTTTATGGAATCTTAAAAGATTCCAAGGAAGTAAAAAAAATCTTGTAAAATTCCAAGGAATTTTACAAGATCTATAGGATTTTAAGATATTTACAAATATTTCACAGGATTTTATCAGATTTCCGAGGATTTCAATGATTTTAAGGGATTTTGAAGCCCTCAATACATTACTACATTTTCCAGAATTTCATGTGATTTTATAATGTTATAGCCGATTTCAAAGAATTTATTCCCGAGAAGTGAGGTATTTTGTAGGGTTTCAAAGGTTTGAAATTATTTTTTTGGATTCACCTTGCATTCTTATTCATTGATCCTGAATTCTTTTGAATTTCTTGGTTTACTTGAATTCTTCTAAATTCACTCAATTCCACTTAATTCAATGGATATTTTTGAATTTTTAAAGTTTTTTATTTAATTGATCCTGAGGATCAATTGATAAAGTAGTCAAAGGATTTCAAATATATTAATGTATTTTTTTCAAATTCCTTGGCATTATCAATTGCTTTCAAAAATTGCAAGTTATTTCAACAGATTTTATAATATTTGTAATGTTTTATGGTATCTTAGAAGATTGCAAATAAAGTTTTATTTGATTTCATTGATCTAATGGGATGTCAGAGGATTTGAAATATGTTAGGGCATTTTAAAACATTCCTTGGTATTTTCAAAAACTTTTAACAATATCAATGGATTTCCAAGTGGTTTAATAATTTTAAGGATTTACACAAATTTGCATGCGATTTAAAAATATTCTTAGAATTTTTGAAGGTATGGAAGAATTTTACATCCCCTATCAGATTTTAAGAGATTCAAAGAGATTTATCATATTTCCCAAGAATTTCAATGGTTTTAAGGGATTTTAAAAGCTCTCAAGGTATTTTAATAGATTTGTTACGATTTCTGAAAATATGACCAAATTTTATAGATTTTCACTGTATATTATGATATTTTAATAGATTTAAAAAAATATATTCACAAGAAGTGAGGAATTTCTTAGAGTTTCAAAGACTTCAAGAGATTTTAATGTATTTTGTGTAATTCATTTAATATACACCCTGAGTTCATATTAATTTATCCTGAATTCTTTTAAATTATTTTGCATTTATCTAAAGTCTACTGATTTCAATAGATTAAAAAAAAATTGGCTTAGTTCATCTTGAAGAATTTAAAACTTACCGTCAATTCTTAGTCATTTTATAAAAAAATTCTCTTTATTTGTTTTAAACTCATCTCAAACTTATTCAATTTAATTAATTTCTTCCTATTTTTTGATTGTTTTGAATTCACTTGATTGTTTTTTAATTAAGTTTTTTTAAAATGGATTTTAGCGATTTCTTCTCATTTCCCTAAAATTCCACTACATTCACTCAAATGTTATTGTAATCAACGGGATTTTTTCGATTTAAAAAACAATGTCGGTACAAGTAGCTATGGTCTTCATTTAGATTCGTTTTAATTTAAATTAATTTTTTTAATTCACTAAATTCTATTTAATTCAGCGCTTTGAATTGTTAGGCGTTTCATTAAATTCTTTAGAATTCCCTTTAATTTTTTCAATAACTTTTCAAAGTTAATGAATTCAATGAAGTTTTTTCATATTCTTAAATAATTGTTATCAATCTATTTGAATTTTTTTGAATTTAACTTGAATTGTTTTGAAATTTTGTAAATTTATCCTGAATTTCTTACTTTTTGAGTGCGAAAAAAGTATCCCTTGGTCCCTATATTTTGTCCCATAGGGACTGTGAGGCCTGATAAATTGCGCATTACTCAAAATTCGGATTGTGAAAATTTATTCCAGATTCAAGGCATTTTCTGCTCCTGTGATGGAATCTCTGTTGAAGATTATGGAGACTACAAACAATTTAGAAGCACTAAGTTTAGGATGCATCGAAGAATTAACAGCGAGCGCAAGTGTACTTTTAGAGCCTCTACAACACTATCATGCTAAACACTTGACTCATCTCAGTTTGGCGTCGATAAAAGATGATCCGGATCACTACGATTTTCTGGAATTTGACTGCAGCGTTTTTAGTTCATTTTGTAGATTAAGAGTCTTGACAGTGGATTATGACTACGTCAGTGATATTTTGCTTAACGCCTTGGATAATGGAGTGCTCGAGAGATTAGTTATTCATATTCACGGTCTAGATGATGATTATCCAGGAACTTCCAACCAGGCATGGGAGAATTTCACTCAAAAGAAGTAAGTCCAATTTTAGTTTCATTTTCAGAGTGGCCGCTGGGCCAGGAATTTTTCGGAACTGGGAAATGGCAGTGAATTTATTTTTTACCGTGGATTTTACACATGTTTAAAAGAAAAATCTATTCGATCACTTGATATTTCACAAATTTCTTATAAAATGATATAATTAAATTTTTTTAAAAATTTTTGATTTTAACTATTTTTTAAATGTTAAGTTCAATCGTTGACTTTTTCAATCGCCTAATCGTTCAATTTACAATACATAATTCAAACATTTTTTTAATTATAAAATTTTAATATCCAGTTTTTAAGACTGACAAAACTTCAAGAAGTTTAACATTGAAAAGTTGCGATAAAAAACATTGTAAGAAAATGTAGATTTTTTAAGATACTGAAATAAAATTTTGAAGATTTTTATGGATTTTGAAACTTTTGAAGATAATAAAAATAATTTCTCTGCCAAATTTTTAATGGTTTGTGTTTTGAAAACATAATTTTAAGAGAATATTTTAAAAAATTTCGAAAATAATTTAAAGATGATAAGGCGGTTTTCTTAATTTTGCAGGATCAGACAAAAAGAAAGTTAAAAAATTTCAAAATATATTTAGTAGTTTAAAAAATAATTTAAATTTTGAAAAGATTCTAAAAATTTTAGGAAAAATCGTAGATCAATCATTTTCATGTTAGTTCTTTTGTCTTCTGCTCTAGAATCAAAAATAGAAATAGTAGATTTTTGAATATTATGAAATACAATTTTCAAGCTTTTTAAGGATTTGGAAATGTTTGAAGGTAATACAAATATTTTGTTTTTAATTCCTGGAGAATATTGAATGATTTTTTATTTTGAAAACATAATTTTAAGAGAATATGTAAAAAGCTTCCCAAAATTCTCAAAAAATAATCTGGAAGATTTTAAGACAATTTTCTTAATTTTGCAGGATTTAAGAAAAATGTTAGGAAAAATTAAACTAATTTTAAAAGATATTTTGAAGTTTCAAAAAATCCAGAAATTATTTAAATTTTGAAAAGATTCCACAAATTTAAAAGAAATTGTAGATTTTTTAATATTCTGAAGTTCAATTTTCAAGCTTTTTGAAGATTTTTAAACGTTTCAAGAAAATTAAAAAAAAATTTTGTAAGATTCCTGGGAAAACTTTTAATGATTTTTCTTTGTTTTGAAAACATAATTTTAAGAGAATATTTAAAAGATTTCCAAAATTCTTAAAAAATAATCTGGATGGTTTTAATGCGATTTTCTTAATTTTGCAAGGTTTAAAAAATTATGAAAAAGTAAAATAATTTGAAAAGATATTTAGCAGTTAAAAATAAATTTAAAAATAATTCATAATATTTTATTTTGAAACCATAATTTTCAAAAGAATATTTAAAAAGATTTCCAAAATTCTAAAAAAATAATCTGAAAGATTGTAATGTGATTTTCTTAATTTTAGAGGATTTAGAAAAGTAGGAGAAACTCAAATAATTTTAAAAGATAGTTAGCAGTTTAAAAAATAGTTTAAATTTTGAAAAGAATCCAAAAAATTAAAAATAAATGGTGGATTTTGGAATATTCTGAATTACAATGTGCAAGCTTTTTAAGAAAATTCAAGACAATAAAAAATACTCAACGTTCCTGGGAAATTTTTGTATCATTTTTCAGATTAAATATATAATTTTAATCGAATATTTGAGAAGATTTCAAAAATAAAAACAAATTTTGATGAAAAAATAACAATTGAACAATTATTAATTTGGAAAAAATTCGAGTAAATTTATGGCATATTTAAAATTTTTGAACAGATTTCAAAACATTTCAAACGTAATGTGGAGGTTTAAACATTTTGAACAAAAAATTCATAATTATTTAAGCATTTTGAAATATATTAAAGGAATAAAATTTTTATAATACTGCTCGAAAAATTGAATTTTTATTTTGTCAAATTAATTTTGAATGGTTATTTAAAAATATTTCCAAAATCTCAAGAAATAATTTGAAATATTTTAAGTTGATATTCTTCATTTTTCAAGTTTAACAAAATTCTGGAAAATTCAAATACATTATAAAGATATTTAAAAATCATTAAAAAAATTCCTGGGAAATTTTTTTACCATTTTTCAGTTTAAAAATATAATTTGAATAGAATATTTTAAAAGATTTCAAAAATAAAAATAAATTTTGATGAAAAAATAACAATTGAACAATAATTAATTTGGACAAATTCGTGTAAGTTTAAGACATATTTAGAATTTTTTAACCGATTTAAAAAAATTTTAAACAAAATATACATTTTTAAAATCTTTGAAGAAAAAATTCAGAAGCTTAATACTCGGGAAATTGAAAATGATTTTTTATTTTGTCAAATTAATTTTAAGCGATTTTTTAAACAAGATTTCTAAAATTATCAAAAAATATTCAAGAAGATTTTAAGGCCATTTTTAAAAGTTCCAGTATTTAAACAAAAATGTAGGAAAAAATTTAGATGATTTTATATGATATTTCAAAGTTTTAAAAAATCCCCAAAATAATTTAAAATTTCAGGAGATTCCACAAAATTTAAAAGAAAATTAAGATTATTGAAGATACTGAAATATAATTTTTAAGTTTTTCAAAGATATTGAAAAGCTTCAAAACTAAGTTTAAAAATTTCTTAAGATTGCTTTTATAACTAGCAATTGAGACTTCCGTTTCCGGTATGAAAGCGTAAAGTAGTGGGAATTGTGGATGCTGAGTTTTTCTGATATTGTGGTGAAATTTGAGGTGAGTGGATTGTGGAA
>NC_046663.1:90441391-90481343 GCF_010883055.1 Belonocnema kinseyi | reverse complement strand
AGGATAAGATTGTAAAAAATATATAGATGTAAACGGAAAGATTGTAAGGAATGGAAGTCATGTAAACCCTTAGGGGACACATTATGAATAAAGAAGAACTAGCAATTGAACAATCATTAAGTTTTAACGACTTAAATTAAAAATAATTTTACTTCTAATATAATAAAAATTGTTTGTTTATAGAAATAGTATACTCGTTTCATTTTCAATATTTCCAACTTTTTTATTGCAGTTTAATATTTTAAAAGTTTAAAATTCAAAACAGTTCCAGTTGAGTCTCTTAATTTGCAATTCAGCGTTTATAATTTAAGTTGAAAAATTTCTTAGCGTCAAGAATTCGAACGATTTAATTTCAGTGGCCGTGGAAAATGGGCGTGAATCAGGAAATGGCCGGGAATTGTTTTTCTCATTTAAAATGGACATCCTGATTTTGTGTTCCACTTGCCGAAATTAAAATTGATGTAATATTATAAAACGAAATATTTTAATTTTATTTCCAGTCCTTTGTGCGAACTGCGTCTCAATCTCATCCACGCATACGTAGCAGTAACAGTTCTAGACACAGATATCCTTCAACCCGCAATGCCACTCACACACCTGAAAGTATTATTCTGCGAGCATATCAACATTGGTGCATTGCACAGTATATCAGTTTGGTATCCAAACACTTTGCGATCACTCATCTGGATTGATTCGATCGATCCTACAAAGCACTTGCCTGCCACTTTCGACCCACATGAACCAAACAAGTAAGAAAAATTGTTCTCATGGATAAAAAAAAAGTATTATTTTCCAGCTTTTTTTCTTTTTATGATTTTATAATGTTTATACGGGGCGTCTACCCTAAACAGAAAATCTGGAATTGTCAGGGAATTTTTGTATACCTGGAAATGTCAGGGAATTGTTTCGCGAGCGTGCTTAATTTTTTTTTAATCTAGTATAAAATTAAATCACAATGATTCTTTATTTATAAAATTAGCTTTATATTACTGTATTTAACTATTTTATTGAAAACTCGTTTTTTTTCTCTTTGAAATTCATTTTTTGAACTGAAAATTGAACTATTCTAATTTTGGTTGATACTTTATCATTTGCAGTTGAAAATTCAGGTATGTCGTTGAATATTTAAAATATTTAAAAATTCAACTTATGTTGAAAAGTCGTATTTACAGCTTTTGATTAAAAATTAAAAGCTTTTTTGATTGAAATATCAACTACAATATTTGTCTTTTTGAATTCATCTTTTTTGGAATTAAAATTCTATTACTTGATTAAAAGTGAAAACCTTTTCTTGAAAACTAATTTTTTTGTTGTAGGTTTACCGCTTTAATTAAAAAATCATCTATTGGGTTGAAAACTGAGCCGTTTTGTGAAAAATTCGTCTTTTTATAGTTGAAACTTTAACCATTTTGTTCGAAATTGTTTTTTTTAAATACAATTTTTTTTTAACTCAAAATTTAATTATTGCAGTTTAATATGCTATCACTTTAGTTAAAAATTCATCTCATTAGCTCAAAATTATTTTTTTGAGTTGAAAATTTAACTATTTAATTTTTGTTTGAAAATGATCTTTTTTAGTTGAAAAATCGTATTTTTTGATACAAATTAATTTTCTTTGCTGAAAATTAATCTTTTTGGTTTAAAATTGAACTATTAGTTGAAAACTCATCAGTTGTTTTTGACAATGTAACTATTTTTTAACAATTTGAACTATTCCATTCCATTCTTGGTTGAAAATTGCTATTTGTTTAGTTCAAAATTCAACTATTTGGTTGAAAATTTGTCTTTTTGGTTAAAAATTCAACAATTCAAGTTAAAAATTCATCACTTTGATTGAAAATTTAACTATTTTCTTAAAAAAAATTTTTTTTTGTTTGAAAATTTAATTATTCCAGTTGAATATTCCCTCACTTTATTTAAAAATTCATCTCATTAGATCAAAATTATTTGTTTGAATTGAAAATTTAACTATTTAATTTTTGTTCGAAAAATTATTATTTTTTAAGTTAATAAATCGCCTTTTTGTTAGAAATAAATTTTCTTTGTTGAAAATTCATCTTTTTGATTTAAAGTTTAACTATTTCAGTTGAATATTCATCATTTTAGTTGAAAATGCATCACTTTTTTGAAATTGTAACTATTTTTTAAGAATTACAACTATTCCATTTTTGGTTGAAAATTGATATTTTTTAGTTCAATATTGAACTATTCGGTTGAAAATAGAATTCTTAGTTCAAAATTCATCCTTTTGGTTTAAAATTGAACTATTAGTTGAAATTGCATCACTTTTTTGAAATTGTAACTATTTTTCAAGGTTTACAACTATTCCATTTTTGGTTGAAAATGGATATTTTTTAGTTCAAAATTAAACTATTTGGTTGAAAACTGATTTTTCAGTTCAAAATTCTTCTTTTTGGTTTAAAATTCAACTGTTTCGTCGAAAATTCAACACTTTGATTGAAAAATTAAATATTTGGTTAAAAATCTTTTTTTTTTTATTAATTTTTTTCAAACTCAAAATGTAATTATTCCAGTTAAATATTCCATCACTTTAGTTAAAAATTCATCTCATTAGCTCAACATTATTTTTTGGAATTGAAAATTTAACTATTTAATTTGTGTTTGAAAAATTATCTTTTTTAGTTGAAAAATCGTCTTTTTGGTAGACATTAATGTTCTTGGTATGAAATTCATCATTTTGGTTTAAAATTGAACTATTCCAGTTAAATATTCACCATTTTTGTTGAAAATGTAACTATTTTATAAGATTTAGAACTATTCCATTTTCTGTTGAAAATGGATATTTTTTAGTTGAAAATTCATTTATTTGGTTGAAAATTCATCTTTTACCAATTTAGTTAGAGATTTATCATCATAGTAAACAATTTATCGCATTGATTGCAAAGTTGCCTATTTTTTTGAAAATTTGTTGTTGAAAATTATTTTTTTTCAACTGAAGATTAACTATTTCATTTATGGTTAAAAATTTATCTTCTTAGGTCAAAATTCAATTATTTCGTTGAAAATTAATGTATTTTTTCCGAAAAAGAGCATTTTTTTTATAAAAAATATGTATCCTGTTAGAAAATTCATCTTTTTTCGTTAAAAATTAATGTATTCCAGTTAACTATTCATCATTTTATTTAATAATTAATGTTTGTCGTTGAAAACAAAACTACTTTTTTGGAGGTTAAACTCTTTTGTTAAAAATTAATCTTTTAGGTTTAAAACTTATCTATTGCAGTTAAAGATTTAAAATTTTCTTTGAAAATTGATCAGTTTGGTTGAAAATTTGCTTTTTCGGGCGGAATATTAATTATTTTAACTGAAATTTTAACTATTCCATTTTTGGTTAAAAACTAATAATTTAGTTCAAAATTAAACTATTTGGTTGAAAATTGATATTTTTTAGTTGAAATTCAACTATTTGGTACTTTAGAGACATATTCAAGAAATGAATTGTTATGCTTTTAGTTTTACTTAATTATTTAATTAATCGATGGTGCTTATATATTTAAGAAAACCTTTTAATATAACTTTCAACGCTTTCTAAATTAAACATATTAATTGAATCCTTAAAAACTAAAAAAAAAACATTGATTAAAAACTCTCGAAATTGTATACATATTCCAAGATCATTATTTTTAAAATGGCAAAATATTTGAACAGCTCCATACTGTGAAAAATTATATCCAGAAAAAACCTGGGATATCTGGAAAAAAACTTGGAATTGTCAGGGAATTTTCTTCCAGGATTTGAGTAGACACCCTGTTACATTTTAAAATCCTATTGATTTCTGATCATTATATTTGCATTTCAGCCCTGACCCTCTAGTTTTCGTAGCCTGGAAGTGCACGAAATTAGTTGAAATCGTTTTTATTGGACATAAGTACGCACAGGAAAACTTACTGGCAATTGCTCGATTAAGGGGAAACACACTTCATCGACTTGAATTCGCTGAAAGTGACATCGCAACTGAGGAATCGTGGTATGAAGGGGAACACATCATGAATGTAAGTTTGTCATTAATTGATTGATTTTTTTTTCATGGTTAATCTTGAGAGATTGATCAATCTTGAAAAATTTGTTACAGGCGTTCGTAAAATCTTTGTAGTATCTTGGAAATATTAAACAAATTTAATTCCTTCTGAAAGATGTCGAAATCTTTGTGAAATTTTCTCATTCATCTTGAAATATGTTTTTTAGTCTCCTAAAATCTTTGAAGTATCTCAAATTTATGAAATCTTTGCATTCTATGTGAAATATTTTTAAATCCTAAAAATGATTTTAAAACTTATGAAATCTTTGTCAAATCCTTCATTGTTTTTTTTTAAATATTTGTGGAATCTTTCAAACAAATTTGAAATTTTTGTTATATGTCTGTAATCTTTGTTAGTTCTTTGAAAATATTCTGATATCTCCGTGAATACTTTCCGAAATATGTATTCATGTTTGTGGAAACTGAAATCTTTATGAATTTTCATATCATTGCGAAATCTCTAAAATCTTTTAAATTTTTAATTCTTGGTAAAATATTTTGGAATCATTGTGAAATATACAAATTCTTTGTGAAATCTTTCAAGATATTTTTAAATCTTCGTGATTACTTAGCGAAATATTGAGATATCTTAGTGATTTTTTTTTAGATCTGCGGTATCCCTAAAATCTTTCAAAAATTTCATTTTTTTTTTAGATATTTGTGAATATTTTGCGAAATATTTAGAAATCTTTGTTTAAACCCTGAAATAATTCAAATTTTTTAATTCGTTGTGAAACTTTTTAATTTTTTTAATCTGCTAATTGCTTGGAATATTAAAAATATCTTAAATATTTCTAAAATCTTTGAATTTTTTATGAAATCTTTGTGAAAACTTCGCGAAATATTCTGAAATCCTTGTGAAAACTGAAATAATTCTGAAATAGAGTGAAGTCTCGACTATTTGAAGTCCCGTATATGATTATTTTGCGACATGTTTGAGTAGATTTTTTAATTATATTATTTTCATGTTTATTTGGCAAATTGTACTATTTCCAAGAAATGTTAAATTTGTTACGTGATACGTCAAAAAATACTTGAAAACACTGGCATGCATAATGCGCAAATGCACTAACGGACTGCAACTTTTTCAACTGCGCATGTACCGAAAAGTGCGGGTCTATTAAAAATTACAAATTATAAACTTGTAATATTAAATGAATAATAAATTATTAAAAGAAATAAGCTATTTCTTATTTTCAAATTAATTTCTTCCAATTGAAATTTAAAAATATATATATTCATGTGTACTATTTTTGATAGTATTTATTTATTTCAAATAGACCCGCGCTTTTCGGCACGTGCGCAGTTGAAAAAGTTGCTAAACAACTCGCACATCGATACAAGTACAAGCCAGCTAATGAAGGTCCCTTGACAAAGATAACCTGACGACTCGCGGTAGAGGTGGCCATGAAGTTATCGATTCTGTGCATTTTTTTAATTCTTCTTAAAATACATATTTTCAATCCTCTTTCATTTTTGCCATAATATTTATGAAACCTTTGAATTCTGTATGAAATATTTTAAAGTCTTGAAATTCTTTGTGAAACATTTTGAAATTCTTTTGAAATTTTGGTAAAATCTTCGAATTCTTTATAATATATTTTGAATTTTGTTTAATCATTCGAAATATTGGTGAAAGATTCGATTTTTTCGTGAAATATTGTGACATACTGTGAAATCTTCAAAATATTTATGATATCGTGGATACTAAAATAATTTTGAAATCTTTGAGAAATCTTTAGAAATGTTTGTAAAATCTTCGAATTCTTGGTGAAATATTTCGCAATATTTAGGTACATCTTATCTTCAAATTATCGAATATTAACATTTCGCGGACCTTAAAATAAGCGAGACTTCATTGCATTTTAAATCCTTCTTTGTTCTTTTGAAATTTTTGTGAAAAATTTCAAAACTTTTTGACCTTTTGAAATTTCTGAAATCATTCATATTTTTATTCTTTGTAAAATATTTGGAAAATTTTTTAAAACTTTGTGATATCTATGAATTTGGTTAGATGTTCGTGAAATATATTTTTTTAATCTTCTTTCATTTTTGCAATGTTTAAAATATTAGAAATATGTACGAAATCTTCGAATTCTTAATTAAATATTTTGAAATCATCTGAAATGTTTGAAATATCAGAAATCCTTGTGAAATTTTTTTATTCCTTGTGAAGCATTTTGCAATTCTCTTGAAATTTTTGTAAAATCTTATAATTCTTTATACAATATTTTGAAATTCTTTTGAAATCATCCGAAATCTTCGAATTCTTTTTGAAATATTTATAAACCTTTGTGAAATCTTCCAAATATTTTTAGAAACTAAAATAATTACGAAATCTTTGTCGAATGTTTGAAATCATTCTTAAATATTTGTGAAACTTTGCGAACTATTTATAAATTTTTGTGAAATCTTTGAATTCTTTACAAAATATTTTTAAATCATCTGAAATATTTCTAAATGGTTTCGAAATCCTCTTTGAAATATTTTTAAATCTTCGTGAAATCTAATAAAATATTTCAAAATTATTTTTAAATCTTCAAAGACTTTGTGAAATCTTTGCAAAATAATTAGAAACTTTTGTAAAACCTTCGAATTCTTGGTGAAATGTTTAGGTAAATCTTTGCATAAACTTTGAAATCTTGAAAGAAAATTTAAAATATTTACGAAATATTTCTAAAATGTTTGAAATCTTTCTCAAGTCTTCTAATTTTTTGTGAAGTATGCCGAAATCTTGAAATTTGGTCTGCACTCAAGAGTCGATTGGACAATCCCTCGATTAATCACTTATAATAATTAAATGAATCCATCAATTTTCAACCCCTGGAATGTTAACCTCAAAAACCTTCATCATAAACTCGAGACATTCGATAATATTTTCCAGGAAATAAAGGAAATCCTGGGCGGCGGTTGGCATCCGATAAGTGATGCACGGCTCCCTACAGTAGTGATGGATCCTCTCATAGGAGACAGCAGGGAAGTGATAATGCCAATGGTTCTCCACGACCAAAAGTAACTTACGACTCCAATTCCAAACCCAAGTCTTTCAATCCACCAAGTCTCAGTTTACTCTGGGCAAGAGCCACTCTCAAAGACTGGGCTTCATACCTCTTTTTTTTCATGGCCTTACTTGTCATCAGTTCCATTTGCCACATTCTCCGGTGCCCAGTTTCTCCAATTTTTGAGTCCGGATTCCATCCAAATGCTTCGATCTCAAGGTGACAGAAAGGAGAAACGCAAGTATAGACCTTATTTTAGATTGACGATCGACATTCAGTACCATTTTCTTTAAACTTAAGGAGCGTTTCTTAGAGAGCGTCTGCCCAGCGTTCTTCGACCAAATACGTAACGAATCATGGGTTCTTGTTGTTTTTGTTTTTTAAAAATACAGCACAATATCCACGCACGAGCGTTTTGTCTCGGAAGATTCTAGAATCTGTCAGAGAATTCCAATTAGCCTCTCTCCGAGAAAGTTGACGACGCTACAATGAACCATGTACCTTATATCGATTTTCTCGTTTGGGAATTAAGATTCGCGCGTTAATAATCCATCTAGACAACAAGGCCACGTTAGGGCCTCTCGTGACCTAAACCCACTACACAGGGTATATTAATGTAAAAATAGATGTTGAGAGATAGCAAGAAGTCCGATCCATAAGGGCCGAGGTCTGAATTCCTAAGATCTTCCACGAGAAAATTTAGCCAAGATTCACAAGCGTAGCCGGAGGCTGGGAACTTAGTTTATAGAAAGTGCGAGCGGAATGAGAGAAAGAGAGAATTGTCGAACATTTAAAAGCGTAAGAGTTAAAGAGAGTTCGAGAAATATTTTACATAAATATCGATGAAAGTCTCGACATTGAGACATCGAAGAAGCGATCCGAGGTTATTTTTAATACCAAAACCAATCGGACGCAATTGTACTAACAGAAAAAACAGCTGTAGACTAGAAGATTTAGTCGCTAATCATATAAATGTGTATGTATAACTATTGTCTATTGAATTTGAAACTTTAACCGTGCAATGTTGTACGATAAATGGTGAGAATTTTGAATGTTTACACAAAGACCGGTAATGCAAAAAAAGGGCAAAGAATATCAAAACGTCAATCGTCTAGACAGTTTCACTATTCCGAAATGTGATTTACGGTTTTCGTTTTCAACTCGTAGCCACGTATGCAGGTGTTTTTTTTTTTTCTTTATGTGTGTGATCCTTTCGAATATTGTTGCCTAGTTATCGAAGGCAAAGTTCTGCGCAATAAAAACGTGTATTTCACGAAAAGAGAGAAAGAGAGACAGTGTTTAGAGACTAGGGAGCATCATGAACGCGAAGTGACTTAGCTGAGTGAGCTGTCCAAAAGAAAAAAAAAAAAAAAAAAAAAAGAACGGGCCTTAATATGTACCTGAGTCGCGCCGAGACTAATTTTGCTGATAAAAATTGAAGCGCGACAATCACCAAAAATAATCCTAAGCCCCAGAGGATACGCGTGAATGTCCCGTCAATCGACAACTTGATTGTAATAATTATTAGAGAAATCAACGAATGAAAATGGCGAAAGAACGATTACTGTTTAAGAAAAGCGTTGAAGAGCGATATAAAAAATTAGTTGTTGGTTATAGTAATCGGTGCTGTGTTGATAAGTTAAAATTCATTTTACGGACGATTCACTGCTGTTCTTTTGTCCTCGTTTTTCATTCAAGTATCGCGAAGAAAGTTAGCGGACGTGGTGCGAATTGTAGTACTTGTGCTTGTGCGAGGGAAAAATTGGGAGAAAGTTTGCGAGAGTAAAAGAGATAAAACAAACCAAAAAAAAGTTAAGAATAAAGGTTTGGAGAATCATAGGTCACTGGAAAGGCAAAGTGCGAATAATGCAGGAACGTCCGTTCGTTTTGAAGAACAAAACCCAAAAGTGATACGTACCATCTCGGTCCGATTCTAAAATTCTGGAGCCACAACTCAACGAGGGCACAATGCAAGAATATTTTAAATAGCGCGATGACGAAAACAAAATAAGACTGAACCTACCGCGTATCGTATTTTAGAGTTGGGTTGTCGGTTCCATGTTCTCATATTCATAAGGATTTTCAAATTCTTTTCTACACTGAGAAATATGAAAATGTGTCATCTTTTGTCTCCCAAAATCAAATGGTTTGAGTTTGAAGCATTTTATTTTAGTTTTCATTTGAATAACATCAAATAGTCAGGCAACTTATGAATATGTTTGAGTGAGAGGTGGTGCGAAAAAGCTAGCTTAGATCTGATAATGCCCTGAGCTCACTCGATGGCAGACCCCTAACTACCTAAACTTAAGCAGCCTGCCAGCTGAATCAAACGAGAAGCGAATATCCATTGTATAATATCAAAACAGCGTGCGGAGAGTGCTACAAGATCTATTTTTTAAGATGCGAATGTATATTTTTCTACTAAGGCAGGCCTTAGTCAGACAACGTGTGTCTTCTTGCGTAGGAGAAACAAGAGCTGTGATCAAAGGGGAAGTGAAAAATAATAACAGAATAGCGTATACATATAGATCGAGTGAGCTGCAATGAAGAGGGCGAGCGAGTAAAACATCTGTGATAAAAAAACAAACAAAATATAAAATCTTAGGGAGATACTCGATGGAGAGAAAGAGCGAGCGAGAGAGAGAGAGAGAGAATAACAGAGCGATTGAGAGGGAGAGAGTGTGAGAGAGAAGCGTTCTCTGTAAGTTGAATCGCGATTGTACGAAAATTGCTAGAGTAGCCGAATCGTGGAAATTTTTTTAAAAGGCACTTTGTCAAAATATCTTCTCTATGGCCTTTAAAACAAGAGATTCTTGATCCAATCTCTGAGAGTTCTGATTTTGTGCAAATTCTGTAAAGAAAAAAAAATAAAAGTACCAGGAGGAATTTTGAAATGTAAATATTTTGCTACATAGAATCGTTCTGTGACATTCCATTCCTTGACTGATGAAGATCTGATCTCAACAAAAAAAAAGAGAAAAGCTTTTAGATTTTTCTCCTAGATTTTTATATTTTTATTATATAACTATGTTGCTTTTTTTTATTTTATTCGAGTTAATTTTCTTATTGTACGGAGAGAAGAGAAATTATTCATTGAAGAGAATTTGGATCGAGATACTTTACGAGCAGTATTAATCAGTTCCTACGTGAAGCACTCTATGCAGTTTTAAGTGATTAAAAACCAACACATACAACACATTCACACAAACGCATTCTTAGAAATGTTTTGTAAAACTTTAAGAGACCTTCGAACGCCACTACCTATGTGCATATTATATTTACAAGGGAGTATCCATTCCAGTCAGAAAACATCAGCGATAGCTATTGTCACAAACTACAGTTAAGAAGGGGGTCTTTTCGAAATTTTATTAATTAAAGTGCATAATCGCACAATTTGCGTCCTGAAAAAACATCGAATATTATCCACTGACGTTTCAATTCCAAAATTGTTTAGAAAGATTGTTCAGAGTTTTTTTTACGAGTTTAAAAGATTTGGAAATTTCGTTTTTCTTTGTGTTGATGCCCTCAAAATTGAAGCTTAAATATTCTTTTCAAACTGGATTATTAAAATTTGACTTTAAAGTACATTGCACAAATTTTTAAGAAATTATATTCAATATTGAAAATTTTTTCAGATTGACTTTTCTTAAAGTCATTAGGTAACATACACGGGCGCTTTCTTTTTCTTTTCCTCAAACAATTTTGAATCTTAAATATAAAATTAATATTAAAACCAAATTTTTGTAATTTTATTCTATCTATTATCTGAAGTAATAGAAAAGATATGCAAATGTAACACTTTTCATAATTAATTATATTTCTATGCAATAACTAGACAATCAAACTGTTGCGTTCTTGTTAAAAAGTACCAATTTTAGATGAAAAACATTAACATGAGGTAACAAAAATGGTTAATTTCCGACAACAATCTACTTATTTTAATTCTTTGTTATGGATTGATATGTTTATTTATGAAATTTTCATGTAAAATAATCTTAATATTTTTATTTTCATGCTCTTATTTTTAATTTAATTAATAATTTTTTTTTTTTCATTTTTCAACAGTTCGAAATGTAATTTTCAATTTTCATCATTTTTCAACAGTTTAAATTACAACATTTAAAAATTAAACTTACATTTTTGTTTCATTTTCAATTTTTGTTCTATTTTTAATTGTTGAAAATTTCATTTTTCTGACGAAAAAGGTTAACGTGATCCAAAATTGGGGAAAATATTCTAAGTCTTGTTAAAATTTTAATGATATTTGTTAAAAAATACCGATTTTCGATTGAAAACGCCAATGTAACTTAAAATTGTTAATCGATTATGGATATGCTTTAAAATTTAATGATTTCTTAATAAAAATGTTACTTTCTAACGAAACACACTAGCATAATCCGAAATTGTTCAAGCTTGTAAACTTTATTTTTTCAACCAAAGATCATTGGAGTTAATTCCAATGATTTTTCTTTAAAAATGTCGGCTTCAGGTTAAACACACCAAAATAATGTCAAATTCTAAATATTCTTTGAAATCTAATTTTTGTTAAATACCAGTAATTGCCGACAGAAAACTCTAATATAACGCAATAACCAATTGTTCCAAATTGTAAATCGTCTTCAAAATAATTAAATATTAATTAAATAATACTTTTTGTTTAAAATAACCGATTTCGTGTGAAAAACGTTAATATAAGTTTAAATGGTTCCAAAATTATAAGTCTTCTTTTAAATCTACATTGAATACTTTAAAATTTTAAAGTTTATTTAAAAAAATCCGATCGAATTTTCTGCCCGACCCAATATAATGATTTTTGTTTAAAAATACCAATTTTCGATATTAATCGCCAAGTTAAATTAGAATTGTTCAAGCTTTTTAATGATATAATTTTAAATAAAAATCACTGAATTTAAATCTGAATATTATTTTAAAATACCAATTTCCAGTCAAAAACACCGCCATGATCTAAATTTATTTAAAAAATTGTCAACATTCGTTGAAATCGAATAATTTGTTTATTAAAAATACTAATAGTTCAACATTTTTAACATAATATAACCTGAAATTGTTTAGAATTGTAAATCTTTTTCGGAATCTAATGATTTTTGTTTAAAGTAACCAATTTCATTTGAAAAACCTTAATATAATCTGAAACTGTTACAAACATTGTAAATATTCTTTAAAATCTATATTAAAACCCGCTAGCTTGAACTAAAAAATACGGCAAAAACTTTTTAAAATTTTAATGATTTCTTTTTTAATAAAAAGGCCGTCTTCTCGTGTAAAACGTCAACATAACCAAAAATTGTTCAAAATATGCGAATCTTCTTTCAAATCTAACGTAAACAAAAAATTAAAAACACGAATTTCCTACGAAAAACACTAACATAATGCAAAATTGTAATTTTTTGCTTGGGAAATACCAGTTCTCGATCTAAAATGCAAATAAAACCAAAGAGTGTTAAAAAATCATGAGTTTTTCATAATTGAAATTTAATAATGTATGATTAAAAGTACCCATTTCCGATGTAATGCGGGTATCTTGAAGATAATTTTTGTTTAAAAATGTTAATTTCCCGTAAAAAAACATAATACAACCTAAAATTTTTAGAAATATTATGATTTTCGATTAAAATTATTTTTTGAAAATACTAATTTACAGCAAAAAACAGTAACATAAAACATTTATAATATTTTCAGTAATTTATCAGATAATTTGAATGTTTTTATTTAGCTGAGCAAAAAAATTAAAAATCACCTATGTTTCTTAGTTTATATGAGGGTTCCACTGATTTTTCTAATTAAAATAAATGGTTTTTAGATTTAATTCTCAAAATTTCCTAACCATTTTCGAAGATTAAGCTTTAAAATTGTAAAGCTTGAACTTATCGATTGTTCCCATATGTTTGAAGATTAGTATAATTAAACATCGCGAATTAGATTTTATAGAATCTTTCTTTGTAATGTTCTTTTTCAAAAAGAAACCTTCTCTCATATCACCAAAATAATCTCCAAGCAATTTTCGAGCAATATTGGAACTTTGTATATGATTTATATTATTAATTATACAATCAATTAAAAATTCTAATATTTAAATGAATGTTTAAGAATTGAAACTCAGGAGGTCGGTGTTTTTTTTTAAATTTCGAAGAGGCCCTTCTCAAAACTTCGTTGTAATAATGATTGACCACAATTTACAAGAAGGGAGAAAAACAGAGAAACGAGTGTTCGAATTGAATCGAGGAAAGATCCTTTTGTATCTCCATTTCTTTCGGGCTCAAACAAATCGATCCGCGAGAGGACGTAAAAGAAAGTTTCCTTTTTTTTCGGCTTTCTCGGCAACTGTATACTGCATTAAGTTGGCCGATTTCCTCTTCTTTTTTAACTTAATTATTAAGAGTTAAAAAATTTGCCACCTCAATGGCGTTTAAATGATGATGATATAACGACGATAAATAATATTATATCGTGGGTTACTGTCTATCTGCCTGAATGCCAGAATACAATAGATTATTGCAATATAATAATTACATTGTGAATAACAACAATGTGGTACAGAAATCTGTATTTCGCCTGAGTCTATCGATTCAATGGGATAAAAAAAAACGAAAAAACAGAAGAAGTGAAAAAGAAATGCGATTTTATTCTATACTATATATGTGTCATCCGAATATCTTCGATTAAAAATTAATCTTCGCTTGCATCAAATATGTGCAAAAATCCCTTACAGTATTTGCGACATAAAATTCTCGACGTTCAACGTAATGTATAAATAGTTTTGCCAGAATCGAAAATTTAATTCGTCAATAAATGGCTCACTTCTGGATTGTCTTTCTTGAAAGAAGATATAATACCCATATATTGATATAACTTATACGTGTGTAACGAACGATGCACTCGAAACTTTTCTCGGTTTTACAATTAAAACTCAGGGTAAGAAAATATCAAATGTACTCGAAAGATTTCAATCCAAACTGAGAAAAGTCTCTTGTAATTTTAGAATAATGTTTAGTGTATTATAATCTTATTTTCTAAGGTATGTTGAGTTGATGCTGGAATAATCCTCGACTTGAGACTAAAAAAAGTCGAAAATGTGTCTATTGAAAAAAGAAATTTATCAAATGTAAAATTTAAAACTCGATGTTAAATTATTGAAGATTGGAAGCAAGAGAGGTATCGGCTATTTAAAAAGTATTGATCTTTCAATGGGGTTTAATGCTGATAATTTTAATAAGATTTTAAGTTTTGCTGAAATTTGTTGTTCCAAATTCGTCGTCTGCATTTAAAAATTATAATGTTGTTCTAGTAAATGAAAAATGATAAAAAAAATGTGTTTGTAATTTATTGAAAATGATTTTAGTATTTGGAAAATAATTATATGTGGAAGGAGAATTTTAATTTAAGAGGGGTTTTCTTCTCTTTTGCCGATATCAGATTTCTGTCTTGTTACATTTTAAAGACATTTACATTTTAAAACGTATATTACTGTTTAAAACATACTACTGCTGTCAGTTTCAAGTTCCTTGGCGACAAGAATCTAATATTATTCAGTCGTTCTCCGTTTTTCAGTTTTCGTATACTGTTGCAATAGACATGATAAAATTTTCTCGCATGTATCAGTCAATTTTAAACAATGTATCAATGAATAAATCATTTACGGCAAGGGATTACTTTTGTATTTTTTATTTCATCGAGATCCTATCTAAATTTTATTTAATTTTGTATATTAGATCATTTATTCTCACTAATTTCCAAAATAAATTAAAAATGGAAGAATTTAGGAAAGTATTGCTAATGACAATTTAACAAATATTTTTTAAATATAATAATAATAATAATAATAATAATTTTTATACTGTAAAATTGTAAATAAATTTATGCAGTTAGATTTTTTTGGGACCTTTTACAATTTACAGCATGCCTTCCATAATGAGTTTATTATTTTGATGTGGTCAAAGACGCATTCGTTTGTTTTTGCATTGTGCATCTTTGCCAATTCGCCCACGCCTTAATTATATTTATAGTCTACGGAAAGTTTATAGAGATCAAATACTGCTTCATTGAGTCTGGATGAAATCGTATCGTTAGAGAAGAGAATTTTTTATATTAATCTAATTCGATGCAGAGGTTTTTGAATTTTTCTTAAAACTATTTAAAGCCAGGCTTACATTATGATAAGCATTATTAATATTATCAATCAATAAGAAAATTCTTCTATTCCTTATTCAATAATAATATTTATTGAAATAAATTAATGTATTAATTCTTTAAATAAATTAGTATTATTGAATAATACATTTTTATTATTTTTGAAAATAATAATAGCTATAATATTATCTCCTTTAAGACAGTTGCGCCAAAAATTCGGTCTGAAAAAAAACTTCATGATTACAAGAATTTAAATTTTATTATTAATCATATACTATGAAAGAAAAAAACCTTTTTTCCAGAAAAAGTTGAAGAATTACGAAAAATAATTATTTTAACAATAATTTGTGTACCTTTAATTCTTTAATGTCGCTTCTTAATAAGTTTAAACAAAATTTCTAATTGTAATAAATTATGGCCTATTTTTTGGGAAAAAACATTCCCTAAAACTATACTGTTTCCAATTTTTGAAAATAGGTAAATATAGTCTGAAATATAGTTATTTGCTTTTAAAAAATTTGATTAAATTTTTTGTTGCGATTGCACCTACATCGATAAAAATTAAAAATTTATTATGAGAATAAATTAAATTGCAAAAAAAGTCAAACAGTCCTTTCTTATTTTTTCAATTGCCAAAATTTTGGGAAACCAGGAAATTTCAAAAAATAGCCGAGAACTGACGAGTTTTTAAAACTACAATTATATTAACTCAGTATGTTTAACTCAATAAAAAAATATATTTTGTACATTTTCAATAAAATCTAGATTAACTTTTTCGGTTGGCAATCTACAAATTTGTTTCCCTTTAGTTCAAACGATTCGATTAATTTGAGCACTTTAACTACGTTAAAAAATTCCCGAACTGGAAAATTACCCAATAATAAAATTCCCAAAATTATAAAATTATCGAAATATAAAAATCTAAAACTGGAATGTTTCCGAGCAGTTTATAATATTTCCCAATTTGAAATTTTACGACATAAAATTGCTGAATTATAAAATTCCCGAATTTAAATAATTCAAATATTTTTTGTTAACAAATATGATTTATTTTTTAAAATACAATAATAAAATATTTTGATCAAAGATTTGTCTGAATGTTTAAAGTTATTTAATTTATCGTTTTTATTTGAAATAATAATATTAATAATTCTATAAAAAAAATTTAAAACACGTACGTCTAAATTAAACAAAAATCCTCCCTAAATTCAGTTAAAATATTATTTTTAACTTTTTTTAAAATTCGAAATTTGAATTCTGAGAACGTTTTTTGTAATTAAAAAAAATACTATGCACATTTTCAAACACAGTTTTGTATCCAGAAATATATTGTTTTCGATTATTTTTATTTTTAATTTTAAAAATAATTTTAAAAACTTTAAACCGAAAACAAATTTCTTCGCAAAAAATGTTTTATTCTTGTATTTTTAATAAATAAATAATATTTATTAAAAAATAATTGTTTGAATGGTTAAAATCCAGGAATTTTACAAGTTGGAAATTTGTTAGTTCAGATATTTTAAAATTCAGCAATTTTCTATCAGAAATTTTATTACTATTCGTGAATTTTATTTTTCGGGATTTTTCAGCCGTCCCAAAAATTTATAACAATTCTAAAAAATGAAAAGAATAAAAAAAATACAAAATAAACCAGGAAATTAACAGATAGAAGACGTGACCTGTCAACTTCACAAAATTAGAACATTTTTATAGTTATTGTCATATTAATGCCAGTTGATTAATTTTTGAATGATGTAATATTATTAAATGATAAATTTGTATTATTTTTTAAAAATGACAATAGTTATAGGATTATCTCTTTTAATGCAATTTTTTATAAAAAGTTTCAGAATGGATTATATTATAAATCGTAATTTTATATTTATTTAATAGTATATATGACTGGAAAATTCTATTACAAATATTAAGCCCTGAAAATCTGTTTAATTTAAAATTATCTTATTTATTAGGCTTCAGTAAGAAATGATTCAATTCTTATAATGCATTAATTTCAGAATATTTAAATTAAATACTCCGATCAAAAAGCTTTTTTTTGGTAAAATTCCAATTGAAAAAATCCAGCTGGATATGATCGATTCAAAAATCCGTCGACGTAAGAAATTCATAAATAAATAATATAGGGAAAGGTCGCGAGATATCTTTACAAGCCACGTGGATTTGTTTGCATTTGATTGTCAGAAGACACTCTCCCACTTGCCATAATTTCATTTTGCCGCCATAAAATCCCTAGATCGCATTAGTTGAGTAGACGAATACTAGATAGGAATGTGCATTGTAAAAAATAGCCTGTAGTCCGCCAGAGGGCAATTTTTACATCGCGCATCCCTATCTAGTATTCGCTTGTTCAATCTAGTGTGATCTAGGGATTTTATGGCTGAATGATTTCATGACAAAATAGAGGCAAAATAAATGGACAATTGGAGATCGCCAACACAGGCAGATGCATAAATGCATACTTACCGCCGGGCGCGCGCGCCATATTGAAGGCGATGTGCATTTTTTCTCGGTAATCCGCTGTAATCTCGCGATTGTGATTGTGAGTATTGTGACCCGGGAAAACATCCGTCTTCGAAGAACGTTCCCTAGGTCCTCAATCCTCGTAATTTATAAAAACCACCCCAAAAGAAATTCTTTCTAGATTACTATTCTCGGTGTTTTCACTCCAAAAAAAGATGTGTGAAAGGAATCGCGGAAACACGAGTGATGTGAGTGCACAAATTTGGACCAACCTTGATTGACCCCCAGGTATGTACAAATTAAGTGAGCAGAAGGTGGGCGTGTTGGGTATCAAAATAATCGGCAAGGCGAGACGAGTTCAAGGATCGTATTGAAAAAGTTTACATTGGTCTGATGTTCCCGAAATTTGGGAAAAGCATGTGACTTTTTTCGGTGGCGCGTGGCGAGATGATCTGGAATTGTCTCTGCATTGTCCTTGTTTGAGGCGCAGTAAGCCGGGGGGTCGTTTTTTCTTTAGTTTCTTATCGGAGAAGTGTCGATGGCGTTTGTAATTCTGTAACTTTCGTGTATCGTCGCGTCGCGAGGAACCGATTTCTGCTGGGGTTATGTCGTTGTGTGGAGCCGATGCTGGAAGTTGACTAGAAATTTGAGAACTTCCAGTGGGACAAGGTCGAGAATGAATGTCGGCGAAGGCCCTTTGCGTTTTCACTTATCAGAATCACTATTTTTCCTTAAGGTACGTTTTAGTTTGCGATCGAAATGCATGTCAAGAAGTACCTAATACAAATATAGGTTACATATGGTTTATGGTAGGATTAGAATTGTGGTCCGGCTCTTTGGTTTTTTGGACTGATAAAATCGAAAATTTGACTTTCGACAATTTAACAAAGTAACTATAGAGAATTCACAACATTTATTTAAAAGTTATGATATTTTTATTCAAATCACATTTCGTGCCAGTACGAGTCCTACTTGTTTATATTTCAAACGTTTGTGACATGTAAATTCTCTCTGATGTAAGTTATGAATTAAAATTCACTTATGTCGATATAGCTAAAAACGGGTGAAAGGTTTGTTGAAAGATTTATTATTTTTGTATTAAGTCTAGTGCATTAATTTACACAGAAAATCGAAAGTGACACACTTTCACTTTTCTCTAAAAGGCTTTTTAAAACATTTTTTTTTAATTAAAATAAGATATAAGGATGATAGAATAAATTTTTTGTCAACTGGCATATGTCGTAAGTTGCTTATATGCTTATTATTCTCAATATTTTTTATTAAGTCTTTTACAGAAAGTCTCGTACTTTATTTGCGTCAGGTAGAAATTCTAATAGATTATAGATTAACGAAAAGATGATTAGAAAGTCAGTTGAATAATTCGCATTAGTTCCATCAAATTTCTTATGTGAATACCAGAAGTAATAACTGTAGTAACAACGCTGGCTTATTTTTAAAAGTTTGGTTACTTAGGTTGATGCAAATCTATTTAAGGAGATATAAAAAATTCCTATAAGAAAAATTGCGTGAATAAACAATTTGTATGTATTTAACATCGTTCTCATAATCAAGGATATTTTCTCTTTTATAAAGTACCATAATTAATAATAAAATCTTCATACTTATAAGTATAATTAAATATTTCTTTCTATTTGTCATTTCGACCTTACTGTATTTCATACTTTTAAAGTAAATTTCAAACTACACTTTTCAAAACTGTTAACCTCGAATTAAAAATAGTAAAATATTCTAGATTTCAAAAATATTTAATTAATTATTTTTTAAATATTTAAGTCCTAAATATATAATTTTTTTGTAATTAATATATCATTTGTTAACGGTTCCAATATTAGATTGGATAACAGCTTCTGTTTCCGGTTTTCATATTTTCAACATGTTTTAAAATGTTATAGATTCAACTTTTTTTTAAGAATGTTCATTTTTTGTTATATTTTCAAATGTCATATCATAAATTTATATTATTTATCCAATATTATAAAATTAGTACTATACCGATAATACAGTTTGACTTCTATGAAATATTGGTACTGGGAATTAGGTCTAAATATTATAACAAAGCATTATTTCCTCTCGTGTTGAAACACGTTTTATGTAAACAAGTATTTAAGCATTTAAGTCGACACCCTCAATTTAGAAAATCTTCCCACCCTTAAGAAAATTTAGTACCTGGCAGATAACTTTAAACGCTAACCGTTAACCTTACTTGAGGCAAATAAAGTTTTATAGCTTCCAAAGCGAAGCTCACAAAAACTGGATTTTCCATGGAGAACCCCTGTTGTGTATAGGTTTGTTCATTGGGCAAGTAGCAAATTTAGCTTCAAATAATTCTCTACTCAAAAAAATTTTTTCCAAATATTTTGATACGATTCCTATTGATATATTATAACATAAAATATATTCCGGGTTTTCGCTTCATGTACTGGGTTTTGTAATTTCTGATGAAACAAGAAATTGAGTAAATACTATTACGTCAATATTAATTCGAAATGGGCAATTATTGCGAAAGTTGGATCGAAACTAAAATTCATCCTTTATTCCTTTCCTATATAATTAGATTTCAAGCTATGTTTTAAAATAGTGAATTATCCGCTTCATAAATGTTGTATTTGAAATTGAATATTGTATGTGAAAAGTATTCGACATCAGTTTAATTCTAGATTTCTAGCAGCATTAATATTTGAAAATGATTTTTATTTTGGATCTTTTCAATCATTCAAATATGTGAAATAAATTTATTTTAATTCGTAATAAGTCCAACCTGGTCTTGAGCAAAGAAAGCAGTAATCAATACGGAAGTTGGGCGTGACAAGAATGCATCGTTTATGATTTAGGCAACATGTTTCTTTTTATTGACGTTTACGTTTATGTCACTTATTTCTTTCTTGAATTCTAAGGAATAGCGGCACACAATCTTAAAAGGAATTTATATTTTCAGAATGTTTAAAACAATAAAATGGAATTTTATTTATGATCGAAATGAAATCTACTTTCTTATGAACTAGCAATGTTATACGCGCGCTGAAACATGCGGAAAACTTTGCATTGCCAATTAATAATAAACAAATTTGAAATTAAAAGAAGTCTACCTCAAAAATATTCAGTTTCTAGTTATTTTTCATTCTCTTCAATTTCTTGAAACAATTTGAAACTCTTTCA
Organism: Belonocnema kinseyi; assembly: GCF_010883055.1. NCBI lineage: Eukaryota > Metazoa > Arthropoda > Insecta > Hymenoptera > Cynipidae > Belonocnema > Belonocnema kinseyi. The sequence continues at coordinate 90,460,502 of NC_046663.1, read as the reverse complement.
AATTCTATTGAATTCTTTAAACTTCCTAGAAATCCTCTTAATTTCTCCTAATTCTCAGATATATCTGGATTCATCTGAATTCTCAGAATTCCCTGAATTTATGGAATTTCCAGAAAATTGAAAACTCCATGATATCCCAGGACTTCAAAAAATGCATAGTCTTCAGGGGAATCTAGAAAAATTGAAGAAATTCTATGAATTTATGAAATTCAGAAGATGGAGGAATTCAGGGTATTAAGAGAATTCCTGGAATTTAAAGAATTTAGAAGGAAATTCAGAGAAATTCGAATATTCAAGAGATTCTAGGCTATCAGAAAATTCAGAGATTATAGGGAATTCTGGAGATTCGGAGAAATTAAGGATTTTACAGAATTCAAGAAATTTTAAATATCAAAATCTTAATTTAAACAAAAATGTTGTTATTTGATTCAGTAAAGTTGAGCACTTTTCATGTTCAAAGCTACACATTGGATATTGTACCATTTTTGTGCAATTCAATTTTAAACGCTTTGAATTTAAAAATGGTGGATTTGTAGGTTGTGAACTTGATTAATTTTTAGAAAATTAATATCGTTTAATATTATTTAATATTAAGAATAATAAAATAATATTCATTACTAACAAATTTAATATTGAAGTCAACATTAATTATTTAACTAATCATTGGTTTTAACTATTTTTCAACTAGAAAATATAATTGTTTTCAAACGATACAATTTGGCAGGATTTAAAAATGAAACCAAACCATTTTCAATGTTTCGACATATGTTTTCAATTCAAAATTGTTTAATTTTAAACAATTCCACTTTGAAATAATTTGGATGTTAGCAGGTTCAACTTTCGATCTGAAAGCTGATCAACATTATTTTTATGGAAAATAATATTAGAAGTCAAAAAGGTTAGAGGCTTCTTCTTTATTTCAAGTATTTTAAGTAATGAAAAAATGAAAAACTTATTATTTTTAAAAGAAAATTAAAGAAACATAGCCAGGAAAACGTTAAATTTATTTCGGAAATATTAGTTTCTAATTATATTATATATTATAATTATATTATAAGAAATTATAAATTGAACATTATTTCCTTTTATACTTGTTTGTTTTTAAACTTCTAATAATAAAGCGAACCCATTCTACAAAACAGGAATAAAAAAATAAAAACATCTTTAAAATCCAAATTCATACTGCAAACGACTGAAGACTATTTATTTTTTATTTTGTACGTTTTAATTTTAAAAGATCAAATATGAAGGCACCCAATGTGAAGTTTTAATACTTATATCTCAACATATGTTAAAAGTATTCAATCTGGAACATGCTTACTTTCACGTTGTTCATATATTAAAGCTTTCTATTAGAAATAAAATGTTGTCTATTAAAACCTGAAAGTATTTACAGTTTACACATAGATTCGAAATTTTTTCATTTTTCTGCACATTATTAAATTTGAATTATAAGTGAAAAAAAATTGACGCCGTAAATTTGTAACCTTTTCATAATCTTATGAGCAAAATGTGTTTCGTGTCAATCTCAAGAATTAATTGAATATCTAAATTTTATAATGTACTTATCAAATTTAAATTCTTACCTACAAACAATTACCGACGAGGTCAATTTATAAATTTTTCATAGTTTCATGAATGATATGATTGCTATGTCAGTCTAAAGTTTATTAAAATTTACCATTACTATCGACAGTTGTATTATTAAAATTGATTAGGTGTATCAATAATTTTTATTTTAAAATTATTATTGAATCTTGAAGAAAACTAATTAAAAAAGAAAAATCAATACTATCCAACTTCATACTGCGAACACTTGTCGATTAGTTATTACTTTTTTATGAATAATTTTATGCAACGAATTCAGATCATAAAAAAGATTCACAAATCAACGATAGACTTCCAACTTACGTCCCTTTTCAGCTCATTGGATAATACATAATAAATACAAATATATATATATATATAAAATACAAATACATAATAAAGGCAAGAAAAAGGTGAAAAGGGAGAAAGTCGACAAAAATCTCTCACTTCTCCATATTTTTTCTCTGTCTTTCTTATACTATATGTTTCGCGACAATTGTTTAATGTTATATTTAACAAAATTTAATTGTGATTTATTTTGTGATCACAAATATAACACAGTGCAATTTAATTTTGAAGTATCAATTTATAAGGATTGATAGTAATTTTTCGATGATTAAATTACTTGAGTTTTACCTATATTTTGTTCTAATTCGATGTGAATGCTATCATCTTTATATCAAGATTACGCTATTTCAATAAAAATTTGAAGCTTGATTTAAACCAATTTTAAGAAATGTAGTTGTAAACCTTATCTGAATGATGATTAATTTTCGCTATGAATATACTCTTATGAATCGATAAAGATTAAGTCTGCCAGTTTCAGGTTCATTCTCCGATGTTCTGTTTCCGTTATAAAAATACGCATATTGGCATGCAGAACCGCTTTAAAATCATGCATGTCTCAGATTATCAGTATGCCGGCATTATTCTTAGACTGATAGCTGTATTGATAATAAATAATTGTAAATATTGAAATAAATATTTTAAAGGAATTTCTTATTGGTGATTAATAAGATTTTCCATTGTGTTATTTGATTAATTGATTCAATGACATGGTCGAAGTACTTTGACACATTTTAAATAATGTTTTCTCAGAACTGAGTCTACCCACGCTCAATTTTATTAACCCTCACGTGACATTTTTACTGAATTTAAATTACGCAATTCAGAATATCAGTTAAAATTGGAGGATTCATTTCTCCTCTCATTTCTCCTTAAAGTAGGTAATTGTCAGATGATAAATATTTACACTGTATTAAATTTCCTGAAATTCAAAGTGCCTTTTTTTCAATGATATTGTTCGACCTTCGTTGTGGCCTGATAAAGAATACTGATATTCTAAAGCGTATAGACACGAACTGGATGCCACATGGTCATAATTTAGCGAGTTTTTATCGAGCATTATAGTCGATTAAAGAAACTGAAAAGAAGATTAAAAAACTGGATACAAGAATGAAATAAATTGTTGAAAGTTATTGGAACAAAGAGATGATAATGTAGTTGCATTATATCGTTTCAATTGAATTTTTGTTCTTGTATTCTTAATTCATCGAAAAATGAAAGACAAAAACAAGTACAATAAAAATAAAAGTAACTATAATACAAAGACCCTTGAAAATGATAATTAATAGTTAAATAGAAGATGATAAGATATTCTTTATAGTTAGTAAAATCACAAAATCAAGGGCTTTAAATTATAATGTTTAATTAATTATTTTTTCTTCTGAATTCAGATCTATTTCCAATTGAAAATGTATAAAGCCAAATAGGAGCCAAATGTTTATATTGCAGCAAAATTATTGTTAATATTTTCAATTTTGGAGGCTTGAATTGGTACTTCATCAATAACTCAGTTAAAAATACTTTAGGTATTTTATTTCGCTTGGTTTATTTCAGTAAATTCTGCAAAGTTGAGTTTGTTCTTAATTTCTTATGGGGTATTGACCTGGATATTAAAAAATGTTATCTGGCCACTTAAGTGAGCAGGATTCTAAACCCGAGGCCTGTTATTAGAATAATTTCTAAACTAATCTTAGAAAATTGGTGGAATTTGTAATTTGTATCTAAATCTAAACTGATTGTCCGATTTTTGAATCTCCTAGGCCCTGGAATTCTTATAATGTAGGACAATCGGAGTTCAAAAAGGGAACAGAGTTGTTAGTAGGCTTGAGAAGAAGAGAAAAAAGTAAGGCTAAAAGTTTAGTCCTACATTGTCCTCCAACATTAAATATATCAACGAAATTTTATCAAATACAATTAAAAAATATTTGCAATTAGTTATTTTACAACGCAAAAAGAAAAAAGTACGTTAAAAATAAATCGGATAGATTGAAAGATAAGATTAAAAAGAGAAATATAAAAACCATCTACACATATTCTAAAGTTTCAAAATGAATATTTTATTATTTTCTGTTATTTTGAATTATGAAATTATTTCAGGAAAGTACATTTTGAGGCCTCGGAATCATTTGACGAATTCAAAATAGTGTCATTAGTAGTATACTTTTTGACAAATAGTAGGAAAATAGTATCATACATTTTTTTAAATATTACATCGAGGCCCTCGAGGGGTTAACTTTTTATGTAATCTGGTATCTAATGGGATCCTCTGAAAAAAACAGGGCAAATCGTCAATCTTCATAAATTCATTAAAATAGGTAAATTTAGAAAAATGCTTAAAGTTCTCCAGCAATCCACTGGAATCCCTTGAAATATTTAAAATATATTTGAGATATTTTTTTATCCTGTTAAATACCTTGGAATCTTTATAAAAAAACCTAAATGCTTTAAAATCTTTTGGAAAATGTTTCCATTTTTCAAACCCCTTGAAATCTATAAAAACTCACTGCAATCTTGTGGAATCTTTTATTTTATTTTGAAATCCTATGAATCCCTCAAATATATTGAAATTCCGTGAAATCTTACGAAATTCTTTAAAATCTATTAATATTCCCAAAATCTTTTAAACTGCAAAATTACAAAATTACAATTACTTAAAATGCTTTGAATTTTCTCGAAAATCCTTGATACCGTTTTTAAATTTCCTACAATTTTTGAAATGTTGTAAAGTGTCCTACAATTTTCCAAATCCTTTAAAATCCATTATAATGCTTTAAATCTCTTAAAGTCCTTGGAGATCTTATAAAATTTCGTAGGTCTGGAAACAAATCTTTGTAAGTTTTTTTGTTGAGTTGTCGGATATGCTATTTTAGCCAATCAGCGAAGTTTGAAAATATGTTTGAAGGCAAATTGAAAAAATAGTTGTAACATCGAGCAATTTTAGATAATAGTAGAATTAGTGCATTTTTTCGAAATATTAGGGAAATATTTTCATTGTTAAAAATAAATGTCAATTGTTCGGTTAGTAGAAAGTTAATCTTCTTGGTCGAAAATTCGTCTTTTTAGTTTTAAAAATCCTCTTTTTTTTGTAGAACTTTCAAATTTTTTGTTTCAAACCTCAAATTTACATTTATCGTTGAAAATTTCTCTTTGTAGTTTGAAACTTAACTATATTTTGTTGCAAATTTAATTATTTTGTGGAAATTCGAACTATTTTGTTGAAAATTCGTTTTTTTCTTTTTAGTTGAAATATCATTATGGTGGTTGAATTATCAACTTTTATATTTGTCATTAGCAAGTCATTTTTTGGCTTAAAATTTAACAGTTTTTGGCAGAAGTATAATTTTTTTTGTTTAAAAATTCGAGTATTTGTTTGAAAATTCACCTTAGTGGGTAGAAATTTCCAGTATTTGGTTAAAAATTCAAATATTTTGTTGAAAATTTAATTATTTTGTTGAAATTTCAAATACTTTGCGAAAAATGTGATCCTATTTTTGTCGAAAATTTAACTTTTTTGTTAAAGATTCGTCTGTTTAGGCAGGAAATTCGTCCATTTGGATTGCGAATTCATATTTTTTGTTGAAAATTCAACTGTATTTTAACCAATTTAATTATTTAATCGAAAATCAACTATTTATTTGAAAATTCATGTATTCAGTTAGGAAAGTCGTCTTTTTATTAGAAAATTAATCTGTTTGGTTAAAAATTCAACTATTTTGTTTGAAAATTCGTTCTTTCTTTGTTTTTATGTTGTTGAAATATCAACTGCTGTATCTTTCGATAGGAAATAATCTTTCTGGCTTGAAAATTCATCTTTGTAGGTAGACAAATTCCAGTATTTGGTTAAAAATTCATCTATTTTTCCGAAGAATTAACTATTCTGTTAAAAAGTCATCTGTTTTAGTAATTCTACGTTTAAAATTCTACAAGATTAAAATGCTGGTTTTTGAATATCAGAGTTTTCAGGATTGTCAGATAAAATGATAAATTGGCCAGGGAAAATGATAAGGAAATTTCGGAAACGAAGTTTTGCAGTCACCTTCAGAGAACGTGTCCCAACATGTCCGGGGAAATCAGGACGGACGGCCACCTTATCTATACCTACCAACGTAATTCGTAATTACGAGATCGGCACGCGACATCGAATACCATGTAAAAACGTATCGTCTCACTCGTCCCTTGTCTCCAGGGCCGGCAGGCAGCCGAGACCCCGGTGAAAAATCGATTTCCCGTAGGGCACAAGGAGGGTCGGGTGAAAGGGAGATGAAATTCGGGAAAATCCGTGGAGAGAGATTGGTTTCTGGCGCGTTTCCGCGTAACCGTGTGTGTGGGAGAGTGGTTGGTTCCTCCGGGTGATAGTGGGAGCGGGGAATGGACTACAGTCATGAAGCGGGTGGCAGCGGGTGGGTGAGGAACTCCGGGCCAGAAAAGAGCGAAGGGGGAGGGGGGAAAGAGAGACACACCGAGCCATGAACCAATGTAACGGGGTGAGAGGAGAAGTAATTAATGTGCGACAGTGCCCCCCTGTTGCCCCCCTTCACCCTCCTATGTCGAGGGGGCACCCTCTCCCTTCCCTGCGGTCCTTTACCGCTACGCTTAGCTGCCATTGTGCGGAGACGCCACTTCCGAAGCATCAAATTTAATTCTGCGTTTGTGGCTCTCCGGCTTGTAGGCGTCTTTCATTTCTAGACCTTATCAGGAATCCGTGGACGAGGTCAGTTTAAAAACCTCCCGGGGACGTGGTGCTTGTATCACATCGGGAAATGCAGAGTGAGCTAGAGCTCGACTCGTTGCTGCTCCGAAACCGTGGAGGTTAGGGACGTTACTTCCGTGGTTACCGCCTGTCCGAGAATCGAGAAATACCTGTGAGTATGGTTCCAAGTGGGAGCAATTATTGCGAAGGAAAAAAAGATGAAGGATTTTTGTTTAGTGATGTGGTTTAGTTTGTTTGTGGATAACGGAAATGCGGCGAGATTTGTGGATGTTGGCGGCTCTTTTTGGAGTTCGGTGTATCGAATTAAGTAATAAAAAAAAATGTGGATGTCAGGGTATCGGTTCTTTAACTTGTGTACTTAGATGACAGAGAGTTAAAGAAGTTCGGTAGTGCGATTGTTTCAATCTCGAGTGCGGTGATGAGTTTTGGCGAGTGTTTGTAAAGATGATTGTACAATAATAGTGTTTTTTCTTTCGGTTTATGTGACTGTGATTACTTATCAGTTATAGGGAATGATATTTTGTGTTGTTTTAACGAGTGTGTGGTTTTCAGGGTCGAAGTATGGAAGCCATGGACTTGGACGGAGATGCTGTCGTTGATTTGAGTGTCAGGTGAGACTTGTTTTTTTATTCGGTTAATCATAAAATTCGTGTTTTTATTTATGGAAATGGAAAATCGAGACGTGTTTTATTTTATGAGCAATCAGATTCAGTAATTGGCAATTTTTTTTAGTACTGGAATATTTCATGCTTTTTATTTACAATTTCTGCCGTTTGTCAAAAAGGGGCCTGAGCAATGTTTTGTCAAACTGAAACTAATAACGCGCAAAATTTTTTAAAGTTTTCTACTAAGTTCTGTATAAAAAATTATATTAATAGTATCTAATTAATCATAAAATCGATTAAGATGTATGGACGGAATTTATATAATTTCAAAAAGTTTTGTATTCTAAATTTTCTGAAAGAAAAGAAAAGATTCCTGAGTAAAAGAAGTGTACGGAGAAATTATTAAGAAATAAATATAACTAAGACACTTTTTTTAATTTCCCGAAAAGGCAATAGAACATGGATTGCTGACAAGTAGCATATTTAAATGAAAATTACTTCAAATTTCCGTGAACACGATACGTGAAAGTTTATTAATTTTATTTGAAAGTATCTATCTGATAATCAATTCAAATTTATGTGAACTGACTGTTTCTTGTTCTTGAAATCAAAATTTAAGTTTTTAAGCCCCGTTTAGACAAACAAATTCAATTGTTCTACTTTAAATGATTCAATTTGAGGTTTATTTTTGAAGACTTGACTTTGAAAAGTTGAATGTCTGGGAATTTTTTTCATCTCTAAACAAACTTATCTTATCAGTTTAAATTTCACTTGTCCTAACATGAACTAATTTGATTTGAAATTATTCAGGAAAATAATTAAATTTCGAATATTCGATTTTGAAAGCCCTAATTCGAGATTTTCCATTGAGAATGTGTTTCATTTGACAATTTTTACTCCGAATAGTTTTTATATTCATAGTGTACCAGTAAAATGACAATGATTTTATCGAATTAAAAATAAAGTAAATCAAAAAACCCTTCAGTAAACACAAATTTAAGATAAATCCTGAACTCTTATCTCATTGTCAAAAATGGAACTAACTATCATGAAAAACACAAAATCTCGTAAAATGACACTAATGAAATAAGATAAGGTTAAAAATGTTATATATGAGTCAAATTTGTCTGTTCAAAATTTCAAAGTAAAAAATCGTAGGACAAAACAGGATTCAAGAAAATAAAAAAAAAAATATACAGAACTAAAGGCAAGTGAAAAGTTCTGTTTAATTTTTCAAAAACTGAAACAAAATATGCATCGTGAAAAAAAGATTTTGGCAGAAATATTATGTTATATCCCTTTTCCTCTTGAAGGAATGCATTTGTTAATTTGGATTAAAAAGTATAGAATTATTAATTCATATTTAGATTCATTAATTTGTTATTTTTCTAGAAAATGTCTTAGACTGTCCTTAGAGTAAAATTGTTTATTTTTGAAAGCTGGTGATGGTTTATATTTGTAAAATATTCCTGTTGCTATGTCTTAATCTAAAAATTGCTAGATGTAAAATGATTCAATTTAAAGTTTGTCAATGTCCTTGCATTTTTAACATCCATACACATTTAAAATCCCTTTATCCAAAAGCTTGAAGGCCGAAAGAAAAAAGTGAACAAAATTTCAGTTTAAAAAACGTGAACGTGGAACACACTGAGAGTTAAAATTTCTTGTGTAGCAAAACACTCTTTTCATCTTTAGAAATTAGGTTTTTTATTTTCAACCCGGAGAACACTGATAATTAAGTGTCCTTGTTTTGTCCTACTTTTAATCGAATCCAATGGATAATATTAACATTTTGTGTCAGTATTGATTATTCAATTTAATATTTAATTCGAGTAAAACTGTTTTCAAAATTATCTTTCCATAAAATTCGTTGAGTTTATAATTATCAGTTTCTTTTGTTAAGAATCTATTTATTTTAAGACAAGCTCTTCAACTTTAAATAAATCTTGGTTCGAAAACACTTATGTTTTACTAGATTCAAAATGAGAAACTAAAACAAAAATAAAGAAATTAATAATTTTAAGTTTACAAATTGGAAAGAGTGTGACATCGAAGTCAATATTGCCGTTGGAATACACATTTTCAATTTATTCAACCAGTCACATTAACATTAATATCACAATTTACTGAAAATAAAAATTCCCTCGCTTTTGATTTCGAACTTTTAGTCTGCCGTCTGATTTTTTCCCCTTTTAATTAAGTAACATTTAATAAGATTGATCTATTTTAACAACATTAAGTCATTTGTAAAGCAATAATCTAATTTGGAAAAGTTTTCTTCTGAAACTAGTCTACTAAATTAGTTTCGTGTTCTTATTTTTTTTACATAGGATAGAATAGATCAAAGAACGTAAAAGCATATAAAGCCAAGATTTTTAGATTTTCTATTTAGATCTCATATCTCAGCATGCATTTGTAGCAAAGTACATAAGATTTCCGATGATACTGACGCTTTCTCCACTTACGTAGACACGAAACAGTCCGCATCAACTTGAAAATGATATCGATGGATAGTCAAGTGCAGAAAGATTGATCGGTATCAACAGTGTCGATACAACAAGTGACAAAATGCAACCATGAGATCGATATTCTTATACCAAAGAAGGTAGTTTAAAGCTTTCACCTTCTTTAAGTCCTATCGAGTTTTACGAATTTTATTATAATCAATTGAACTTTTTTTTTCTAAATACATACTTAAAAGTAATCGAATTTGCTTAAGAGTCTAGCTTACGTAAAAGGTTCCTTATCGCCATCTGTGGACGCGTTTACCTTATCAAATGTGGAATACTGGTTGAATATTTCTTCAAACGGCTTGCATGTCTGATAACTATGAATAGCAAACCGTTGCAAGCAATTATTCTAGATAAATAGGCATCCAATTCTAAAACATTGCTACTGACTTGTCCTTGTTACAAAATAACACTCCTATTCCATTTCTACCTCAAATTTAGGCCTAGGAAGAATTGAATGTAGAAAATTCGTGAAATATTCTCTGGAGATTCTAGTTTTAGGCATTTGATAGCCGATTAAAGAAATTAAAAATATATTTTCTTGGACAGAGAATTCAATGGGATAATTTTTTGTATTATTTCAGCAGCAGTGGCAGGAGAGACTCTTCGGCCGTTTCCATCAATTCTGCTGATATAGGTCCACCTCTCGATTTAGGAATACATTATTCAGCTAGTCCCAATGTTGAGAATAATATGCCGGAGGTACGAAATATTCAAAACGCGACGAGAGGGATTCTGGCGCCGAAATCCGGCGATGACAGAAGACCGCGTCGGAATCTCAGGCCTAGAACAGAAAGGAGCTACGCCGAGAGTCCGGACGAACCTAGGATAAATGGTTACTTAAATGGCAACGCCTCAGACAGCGACGAAGGTTCATATATTTTTTTTTCAGTTACCAAAGTTGAAAATTTCAAATATTCAATCATCATCATGTATGCCATTTTCTTTTAGGTGAGATGCCACCTTTTCTTCCGATAAAAGAACTTTCGTCTGACGAATTGGCTGAACGCGAAAGAAATCTTAGGAAGTTGAGGGAAGAGTTAAGATCTGAGGAGATGAAACTAGTTCTGCTCAAAAAGCTTAAACAGTCTCAGCAGCTGAAGGAGAATATTGCGGCAGTGCCGAAAGTTCCAAGCAAATTGCCACCACCTGTAACTGTTCAACCTCCACCTCATAGGTGAGATACTTTTTTTATTTAACTTAAAAAAAAGGTATTTTATGTATTTGGGATTTAAAGTTGCCTTGGCTTTGAGACACATTTTATAATTTAAAAAAATTTACATACATAATTACACTTTATAATTAGTCCCTTCGTTTTTTCAAATCTAATCCTAAAATAATCCTAATCTAAAATTTGAAGAAAGCCTTTCAAAACTGAACATTTTAATTGTTTCGGGATGAAATACATTTTTTTCCAGGGCAGAATTTGAGGCAAATATTTATTTTTTAAACAGAAAATATTTTTAATTCCTTAAATAAATTTGGTAATGTTTAAATATTATCAAAATGCCGTACATTTTTTGAAAAAACTGAAAAGTAAATTTTGTCAATAAACCCATTTTTAAATTTTTTCTCTGTATAATTTAATCAAGTTAAAGATTTTTTCAAATTAAAAAAAGGTTTTTCTTACTTTTTCTTAAATGAAGAATCCTCAGTTCTTATTAGACCAAAATAGAATCGAAAAATACTTTTTCTATTCATATAAAAACTAAAACTATTTTTTTTTTTTATTATTTCATCAAGCTGGGTTTGATTCGAAAATGTTCATAGTTGGGCATTTTAGTTTTACTTCGTACATTGAAAACTTTTTAAATACATACTATTTGAAATAAAACAGTTTTGATTTTGTGATATTAGGTAATTTTTAAACATTTTAAATTCCATAGTTTCTGAATTATCGATTAATTTTTATAGCAAATTAAAAAATATTTCAAAAGATTTCTAAAAATGGCTAATATAACTATTTGAAATAAAACAGTTTTGATTTTATGATATTAGGCAATTTTTAGACATTTTAAATTCAAAAGTTTCTGAATTATCGATTCATTTTTAAAGCAAATTTAAAAAGATTTCTAAAAATGGCAAAAAAGAACCTGAAAGGTTTGAACGTAATCCTTTTATTTTTAAAAAATTGTTAAGAAACATTTTTAGATATTTCAAAAACGTCTAAAAAATGTAAATTTTGGAAGAATTAAAAAAACGAAGGTTTTGAGAATTTTCATTGGATAAAAAAAATACTGTTTTTAAGATTCCTGGAAATGTATGATTTTCAATTTTGAATCATTATTAATTTTTAAAGAGAATTACAAAAAAATTCAAACGATTTCTAAAAATATCGAAAAAAATCTGGAAGTTTTTAAGGCAATCTTTTGTTAGTTTTCAAATATTTTTCAAAATATTACGAATAATTTGGGTCAGCTTAAAAGCTGATTGAAAATTCATCTCTTTCAGTAAAAATGTCATCTCTTTTGTTTAAAAATGTAATTATTTGGTTGAAATGTATCTGTTTCATTTTAAAATTATAATATTTTTGATTTGAATGTAAATTATTACTTGCTACGTAATATTTTTCGTAATTCATTTTTTGGCTTGAAGATTCATCATTTTCAGTTAAAAATTCATATCTAAAATTTAAAATGTAACTATTTCTTTTGAAAATTGGTCTCTTGTGGTAAAAATTTAAATGTGTTTTGTTGTAATATCAATTGCACCTTACATATTTCGTTAAGAATGGATCTTTTTTTTAACTATTTGATTATAAATTAACTTTCTTGTTGAAATTTTGAATTGACATTCTGAAATCTTCAAAAATATTTAAAAAATGTTAAGAATCGAAGAAAAATTATATTTATATAACTTTAAAGCAAACTGATAAAACTATTTCCTCATTCTCAGATCTCAGGACCTAAATGTAACTCGAATTTAAGTGTTCAAAAACTTTGAATAAATAAATAGTTATTCAGTTATTCGAAATTTTTATTGCGTATTGTAAAATAATTCTTTAATCTTTCTCATTTGCACTGCAATTCCTCAAAATTTCAAATTGAATACTTTTGAAAAAAAAAATATTTTAAGTGATATAATGCAATAAATCCCAATTAAAATTATGTCTAATTCAAACCCGAATAATTTTTAATTGAAGATTTTAGAAATGTCACCAATTAGAATTGAAAAATATTTGAAAATGTACAATTCTGAATTAGACTTTTAAAATAAAATAATTTCAAGTTGAAACATTTAAATTGGTTACTACCGCTATAACTTAATTGAAATTGTCGCCAAATTTTATTATAAAAGTAGTTATTTTTGCTGTTTCTTTAATCTATTTAATGAAACGTTTTTATTTGTCAGTCATAGAACTGGTAAAGCGCCTCCGCCATTATTAAGAGGGCAACCAGCACCGAGTAGGAGTAGCAGTTTGCACGCACCACCTCCAGGAATGTTGTTACCACCGACGGCTGGACGTAGTACGACCTCGAGTACCGGAATGCCTCCGAATATGGTGATACCTCAGCCACCTCATCCACGAGGAAGACCTCCAAGTGGAGCTCCGAACGTTCCCAGTTATCATCCACCTGCGGATCGAACGGAGAGATCCACGAAAGATCCTACGCCTGCTCCCGCTCATCAGGTGCGTTTCATATTCTACATAATGCCAGAAAAGCTGTTTATAATCAGGGTGTCTACTACCTGTCCTGGATAACCTGGAATTTTTAGGGTATTTTTTTTAAAGTCAGGGAATTTTTTCGCAATCCTGTTTAACTTTTTGTTTAAATTGCAAAATAAACTTGAATAAATACTATTTTTCATATGCAAAAATAGTTTTATATTAATGCATTTAACTGTTTTGTTGAAAATTGGCTTTTTCTTTGCTTTGAAATTATTTTTTTTTAACCGAAAATTCAAGCATTTTATTTTTTGTTGAAAATTAGCCATCATCAGTGAAAATTAAAATAAAATCAGAATATTTTTTGGCTGAAAGATCAACTGTTACATTTGTCGTTGAGAATTCTTCTTTTTCCGAAATGAAAATTTTATTACTTGTTTAAAAGTTAAACTCGTTTGTTAATAATTAATTTTTTAGGTTGAAGGTTCATCGTTTCAACTGAAAATTCATCTGTTTGGTTGAAAACTATTTTGTTCAATATGGGGTTTTGTCTACAATTAATTTTTTAAACTGAGAATGTAAATAACTATTCCAATTAACAATTTTATCACTTTGTTTGAAAATTCATCTCTTTGGTTGAACATTATTTTTCTTCATTGAAAATTGTACTATTCAATTTTTGGCGGACAACTTTTTTTTAATTTAAAAATTTAAGTATTTTGTTGGAGATTCGTCTTTTTTGGAAGAAATTAATCTCATTGTCGAAAATGCATCTTTTTGATTTAAAATTTACCTATTTTAGTCAAAGATTAACAATTTTAATCAAAAATTCATCACTTTGATTAAAATTTTAAATATTGTTAAATAAAAAATTTTTTCAAATATTTTCGGGTTAAATATTTATGGTTAGAAATTGATCTTTTTCAGGTCTAAGTTCAAGTATGTATTTTGTTTAAAAATGGCCTTTTTTGATAAAAAACAAATCAAAATTCATCTCTTTCGTTGAAAATTCAAGTATTCCAGTTAAATATTCATCATTTTATTTGAAAATTGATCACTGTTTAAAAATTTTAGTTTTCTTAAATTAGTTTTTTGGGTTGTAAATGATTATTTTTTTTATTAAAAATGTAATTCTAGTTGAGAATTCATCACTTTGATTTAAAATGTAACAACTGTGTTGAAAATTCTTTTTTAGTTCTAAATTCAACTGTGTAATTCGTTGAAACATTGTCATTTTTGGTAGAAAATTAATCTTCTTAATTAAAAATTCAGCTTTTTCGTTGAAAATTCAAGCACTCTAGTTAACTATTCATCACTTTCTTTTCAAAATTGATCTTATTAGTTATAAATGAAATTACTTGGTTGAAAGTTAAACTCTTTTTTTAAAAATTCCTATTTTTTGTTTTAAATTTATCTGTGGCTATTGAAGGTCCATAATTTTAATTAAAAAATCATCACTTTGGTTAATATGTTTTTTATGTTCAAAATTAATTATTTTTAACTGAAAATTTAACTATTCTATTTTTGGATGAAGACTTATCTTTTTTAATTCAAAATTCAACTATGTGGTTGAAAATTGAGATTTTTTATTTTATTAGTATTTTTTTTATTAATCGATTATGCTAGTATATTTAAGAGTATCTTGTAATATAAGTTGCTAACGCTTTATAAATTAAACATATTAATTAAATATTATAAATTGAAAAAAATGTATTTAAAATAAATTTAAGAAATAGTTTACACATTCCGAGTCCATTATTTTAAATAATGGGAAATGTTTAAATGGCTCATTACTGTTTTAAAAAAACTTGATATTGTTAGGAAATTTTCTTCTAGGATTTGAGTAGACACCCTGATAATTATTGGGAAAAAATTAACTTTTTTATCGAGAAAAGTATAGAACTTTATTCGATGAAAAAGTATCTTTCAGCTCTTCATGAAAATTGTCCATAAAATAATTATGTTTTGTATTTAATTACAAAGCAGCTTATTGGACCTCAAGAAAATAAACCGACCGCGCCTTTAAACACCCCTGTCATTCAGGAGCAGGTACTGGTTTACGATAAAAAAATTTACTTTGCTTGTTGTAAAGGTTATTCTTTCATGCTGCAAAGTTATCTACAAATTCAGGGTTGCAGATTCTGTAATAACGGTGTCTGCCTGACTGGGGAAAAAACGGGAAACGACCGGAAATTGAATTCAATTGCCGAGCTTTTTCTCTCGAATTACTAATTGAAAGTGGTTTCATATATTTTGTTCCTCTAATTCTGACTTGGAACAGGATATTTTCGAAAAGAGTTACAATTCTAAAATTTGGCATAGAATTTCAATAAAGAAATATAATTTTGAGCTTGGAACAAGAAGTTTCCGTAAAGAATTATAATAACAGGGAATTTTTGAAATTATTATAATTGTTACTTGGTGTACATAATTTCTTAAAAGAATTAGAATTCTGTATTTGAAGGAGGAATAAAAAAATTAAATATTTTAAAGTTTCCCGTCAAGAATTAAAATTTTGTCTTGGAACAGGTAACTATTGACGTGGAACGGGAAATTTTTGAAAATAATTTTATTTCTGATTTATAAAAAGGGAATTTGCCAAATGAATCCCGGTTCCGAATCATTATTTGTCAGATTTTTTCAATTTTCTTCCTAATTTAAAAAAAGGGAGTTACTATATTTCTGAATTACAATAGAAATTGCTGTATTTAAATATAAATCTGACTTGGAACAGGGAATTTCTGTACAGAATTATAATTTTTACCTAAGAATAGGTCATTTCCATAAGAAGTATAATTTGTTACTTTAGAAGAAAGAATTTCTTAAAAGAATCATAATTTAGACTTCTTTTAGAAGAAATTCTCTGTTACGTATCAGAATTGTAAGTCTTATGACCAAAAATTATCTGATTCAACTCAGAATTCTAATTCTTTTCCAAAATTCCCTACTGCAAATCGGAAATCTTTCAAAATCGTTTGAAATGATTCAAATTTGTTGGGTCGTTTTTCAATTCACCGGCGAAAATTAACAATTGACCAGGTGGAAACCAGGAAAGTACTGGGGAATTGAAAATCGTTTGTCGGGTAGACACCCTGACAAATTAAGTTTAAAATATAAATACTTGCCGAAAAACCTAGAAGTGTAGAAAATCACGTAATTCTGAAGTAAACATTTTCTAGCAACCCTGAAAGTGAATGCCTCTCGCAATTATTTTAAATCTCTTCCTTACACTCTTATAGAAGTCTACTTACTTGAAGTACCTTAAACCAGATTTTTAATCTATTTTCTTTGTTTTTTGTTTTTTTTTTTTTTTTTAATACAGGAAAGGTCGAGGGAGGATAATCAAACGCCAGCTCAGCGTCAAGCTGCCGCTAAATTGGCCTTGAGGAAGCAATTAGAGAAGACGCTACTCCAAATACCTCCACCGAAACCTCCTCCTCCGGAAATGCACTTTGTTCCGAATCCTTCAAACACGGAATTTATTTACCTTGTTGGCCTCGAACATGTGGTCGATTTCATTACCAAGGAGCCGGCGATTCCTCCACCACCTGAACCTTTCGAGTGCACCCAGTGTAAGACTGATTTCACTCCAGTCTGGAAGTGGGAGAAACCGCCGAATAGCAACAAGAAGGAACCCAGGGGTCAACACGCGACCTTTCAACGGCCACCGGCAGGTCGAGATCCCAGAGTCATTTGCGAACACTGTGTTACGACTAACGTCAAAAAGGCTCTTAAAGCTGAACACACGAATCGGTAAGTTCTTCGTTTAAGCTTTTTATCTGAAAAACTTTTGGTGATCCTATCCAATTGAATTTTTTATTCATCGATTGCGGAGGCCAAGGTAACAAAGTTTAGAATTGAGTTTTAGTCATGTTCTGGGATGCAGATATACTTTTCTCCCAGGTTATTTGAAATGGGTGTCCAGCTACCTATAAAACCTGGAATTCTCCTTGATTTTTTTTAAACCTTGAAAACTTGGAAGTCTTCTTGATTTTCTCACAAGGACTTCGAATGTGATTGTTTGTTTTGTTTTTTAAACAGTTGGGTTGGAATAAGGCGCGCAGACAAGATTTCAAAGATTCCACAAAGATTTCGAGTATTTCACAGAGATTTTAAAACTTTCGAAGGATTTTATTTTTTAAACGATAAATGTCAAAGATTTGAAAACATTTCAAAGATTTTAAATATTTTAATGATTTTAAATCAATACAAAAGATTTCCCAAATATTTCAAAGAATTCTTAATAGTCCAGTCAATGAAGGATTTGAGAAAAAAATTCGTAAAAGTAGCATTTTTTTCGCAGATACGTTGGGAATGGCTTTATAAAGATATTGTAAAAAGTCCCCAAACATACGTGTACGGCAAAGTTCCGAAATTCTGGAAAGTGTTAAACAATAACATGTTTTTTAAAATTACTCGAGAACTGTTGATTTTAGATCGAATATCGTGATGTGAAAAAATGTTCATAATTTTATAGGGCACAAAAAAGGTTCTATCTATTATGGACTTATTATCAACGTCTGCGCTATGAAATTGGATCAGCTGCACAATTCTTCTATTTCTGAACAAATAAAATAAAATCTCAAATATCCTGGAAAAAATGTCGGAAATGTATCAGGCGATTTGTGCTGGAGCAAATGCAGGTTCCTGTTAACAAAAAAAAAACGACTAAGTCATTTGCATGAGAAACTATCAGTATAAAATGAGCTCAACTTCAGTGTACAGTTTGATATGTTTAAGGGGATGCTTTTGAGATGAAACTTCTTGCAAGTGTTCCTCCATTTTCATACAATACATTTTCCAATTTGTAGGCCAGAATAATAATATTCAGGGCCTCTTTTAAAGCTTTAAACAAGTAAATTTCAAAATTTAAGCTATGATATCGGAAGCAGCAGTGATTGTGAGTCCTAATGGCAGCAATGGGAGCGGGGGCGAGAACGGTTACCTCTTTCGATCATATTGAACCCTTCGAAATTTTTTGCTCACTTTTCCCGGCAATAGACTTGGCCTTCGGGTGGCCGTGACGTCATTGCAATGCAGGTTCTCAATGAGGAAAATTTCAAAAATAAAAATAAAATGATAAAATAAAATTAATGCAATGTACATTAAGCCATCTGTTTATTTTATGAAAAATATATTCTGGTTAATAATTTGAATAAGAGTAATTACAAACATATCCTTAAGAACCTATAAAAAATCATAATTACAAAAATGAATTTTTTTTCAAACGCAGTGAATAGGACAATTAAGAATAAATATAACATAATTTTGAAATGTCTATAACTCGGATTAATTTGTACTTTATTCCCTAAGCACTAGAAAATGGTGATGGAATTTACTTCACACGTAGAGGTTAAAAAATTTTCATCTTTTTACATTCTCATTTAGGGGTTAAATCTACTATTTCAAGATTCTTTTTGGTAATGTTAACAACATTCTATTGCAGGAGACTGGGAAAATATGGCGCTCCTGCAAAACACGTTTTTTATTATTGCTTGCGATGAGCATGCGATAACTCCGGGAACGATTGTCTGGAATTCAAAATCCAAAAGTACAAGTATTAGAGTTGCTACAGGTCTGATCGTTCCGGAAAATTAGGGAATGTCAGGGAAAACATAATAGAGTCCGGGCATCTTCGATAAATTGAAATTATTTGTATTATTACGATTAAAAATCGCAACTATTTAGTTGCAAATTAATCTGTGTTTGTTAAGGATTCAAATTATTTGCTTGAAAATCCTTTTCA
>NC_046663.1:90399844-90441291 GCF_010883055.1 Belonocnema kinseyi | reverse complement strand
AATCTTGACATAGTAGATTTAACCCCTAAATGAGAATGTAAAAAGATGAAAAGTTTTTAACCTCTACGTGTAAAGTAAATTCCATCACAATTTTCTAGTGCTCAGGGAATAAAGTACAAATTAATCCGAGTTATAGACATTTCAAAATTATGTTTATTTATTATTAAATGTTTTATTCACTGCGTTTGAAAATAAAAAATTCATTTTTGTAATTATGGTTTTTTATAGGTTCTTCAGGATATGTTTGTAATTACTCTTATTCAAATTATCAAGCAGAATATATTTTTCATAAAATAAAAAGATAGCTGAATGTGCATTGCATTAATTTTATTTTTATTTTTGAAATTTTCCTCATTGAGAACCTGCATTGCAATGACGTCACGGCCACCCGAAGGCCAAGTCTATTGTCGGGAAAAGTGAGCAAAAAATTTCGAAGGGTTCAATATGATCGAAAGAGGTAACCGCTCTCGCCCCCGCTCCCATTGCTGCCATTAGGACTCACAATCACTGCTGCTTCCGATATCATAGCTTAAATTTTGAAATTTACTTGTTTAAAGCTTTAAAAGAGACCATAAATATTATTATTCTGGCCTACAAATTGGAAAATGTGTTGTATGAAAATGGAGGAAGACTTACAAGAAGTTTCATCTCAAAAGCATCCCCTTAAGGCTTAAACATATCAAATTGTGCACTGAAGTTGAGCTCATTTTATACTGATAGTTTGTCATGCAAATGACTTAGTCGTTTTTTTTGTTAACAGGAACCTGAATTTGCTAAAGTACAAATCGCCTGATATATTTCCGACGTTTTTTCCAGGATATTTGAGATTTTATTTTATTTGTTCAGAAATAGAAGAATTGTGCAGCTAATCCAATTTCATAGCGCAGACGTTGATAATAAGTCCACAATAGATAGAACCTTTTTTGTGCACTATAAAATTATGAAAATTTTTTCACATCACCATATTCGACCTAAAATCAACAGTTCTTGAGTAATTTTAATAAACATGTTATTGTTTAACACTTTCCAGAATTTCGGAACTTTGCCGTACACGTATTTTTGGGGACTTTTTACAATATCTTTATAAAGCCATTCCCAACGTATCTGCGAAAAAAATGCTACTTTTACGAACTTTTTTTTTTTAGTGATATTTGTTCCCCGTTGACTGGACGATTTCGTAAGATTACAAGAATTTCAAAGACTTTAAAAAGGGTATATTACACCAGATTTAAAAAATCTTAAACAATTTGAAAAGGTTTCAACAAATTTGAGATTTCCAAGATTTTACCAAAATTTAAAAGGATTTCACAAAGATTTCAAATTTTTTAATGATTTCAAATTAATACACAAGATTTCACAAATATTTGAAAGATTTGATAAACATGTCATAAAGATTTCATAAAGAGTACAGTACACCGTATTTCAAAGATATATAATTTTTAAGGCTAAACGATTTCAAATTTGTTTAAAAGATTTCAAAAATGTTACAAAGATTTCGAACTTTTCAAAAATATTTTAAAACATTTCACAAAGATTTCAAGGACTTCAAAGATTTTTACCAAAATTTTTAAAGATTTCACAAACATTTCAGTTTTCATAAAAATTTCATAAAGATTTCAAATTCAAAGATTTCAAAAAGGGTACATCAGTATGCGTACAAAAGTGCAGCAGATTTCAAAGATTTCAAAAGATTTAAAATGATTTAAAGTTTGTTTAGAATATTTTCAAAGATTTCACAAAAATTTTCAAACACAAGATTTCAAGGATTTTAAAGATTTCAAGGATTTTAAAAATTTCAAAAAGGCTGTAAATCAGATTTTTAAGATTTCAGAACATTTCAAAGATTTGCATAGATTTTTTTTAGACAATTTTTCAAATATTTTAAGACTCACAAGTTTTCAAGGATTTTAATGATTTAAAAAAGGGCGTAAATCCGATTTTTTAAATTTCAGAAAATTTCTAATATTTGCAAAGATTACAAATTTGTTTAGAAGATTTCACAAATACTTAAAAAATGTCATCAAAATTTGATAGAGATGTCAAAAGAATAAAAGAATTTAAAAGATTTCAAATAGGGTTGTACAAGATTTCATCTCCAAAGATTTTAAATAATTTCGAAATTTGTAGCATATTTCAAAAGGTTTCATAAAGGTTTAAAATATTCCAGTGATTTCAAATAAATACGAAAGATTTAGAGAAGATTTCAATAATTTCAAACGAACAAAAAAGTTTTCACAAACACAGATTAAAGGAAGCTTACACAAAGATTTCAAAAATTTCAAAATATTTCAAAACATTTCACAAAAATTAAATGATATCAAAGATTTCACAACGATTTTAAATACTTGAAAATATTTCAACAAATTCACAAAGATTTAAAAAATTTTAAGGATTTCAAAAACTTTTCAATGTTTTAAAAAAATTCCCAAAAATTTCACAAAGACGACCTATATTCGCAAAAAAATTAGGAATTTGTAACAATTTTGTTGAAAATATAACAACTTTGTTAGAAAGTCATTCTTTTTAGTTAATATTCAATTTGCTTTGTTAAAAAGTCAACTATTTTGGTAGAAAATTTAATTATTTGGTTGAAAATTCAATTATTTTATTGCAGATTCAACTAGTTCGTTGATCATTTTATATTTTTGGATAGAAAATTTATGTTTTTTGGTAGAAGTCTTCTTTTTTTTTTACTGAAAATTGAACTTCTTTGTACATAATTCTCCTCTTTGTTTGAAAGTAAAAAATTTGGTTGTAAATGCAACGATTTAGTTGGAAAGTTGATAGATAATTTATAATTCTTGGTTGTAAATTAACTTTCTTTTTGAAAATTGATCTTTTTGGAATTAAAAGTCTAATTCTTTCTAAAACATTTTTGACTTTCTAACGTGAAAACTTAACACTTTTGATGAAAATTTCATTTCTTTTTTTAAAGATTCATCATTTTAGTTTGAATTCATATTTTTGGTTGAAAATTCGTTTCTTTTTTGTTAAAAATTAATTTCCTTAATCGAAAATTTAACTATTCCATACTTGATTGAAAATTCATCTTCCTTTTTAATAAAAACTTGAATTATTTGGTTGAAAAAATGTCTTTTTTCGGTAGAACATTAATTTTCTTATTGAAAATTCGTCTTTTTGGTAGAAATTTATCTTCTTAGTTTAAAATATTATATCTTTGTTGAAAATTACTAGTCGGTTTTGTTTGAGAGTATATTTTGTCTTAAATGTTTCGTTAGTAAAAAAGTAATCTTCTTTGTTGAAAACACATCTTCTTGGTTAAAAAATCATCTATGTTGTGGAAATCATAATATTTTTACTTCAAAGGTTAGGAATTTAAAGCCTTTCATATTAAATTTTAGGCTGTGCAGTCTGAAATATTAAAATTTAGTATTATATTAATGTATAATTATGTCGTTTTTTATTTTCTATTGTAAAGCATTGAATTATAGATACAGCAATTAAGTATTAAAAATTGAACAATAATTGATTTGATAAAACGATTCTAAATCCGTTGAAAGTTAAAGAATTTACAGATTCGTAATTAATTCATAATTAAAGGTTTTTATTAAATTAGAAATATTTTTTTCAGTCTAAATTATTCAATTTTTAACCTATTTAATTGAAAAAAAATTTATTAAGAAAAAGGATAATTATGTAATATTTAGCAATATTTGAATTGTCATTTAAGAAGACTAAATTGAAGCTAAATATTTAAAAGTGTACAATTTGAAACTCAATTGTTTGACATAGAAAGCTTTGAATTGTTAAAATTCCGAAAAGCTTTTAACATTTTAACGTCACGATTTTTATTGATATACTTAATAAAATGTTTAATTTTAAAGCGAAATTCTTGAGTTTTTATGTATAAATAATAATTGAACACGTATCATTTGTACAAAAATTTGAGTAATTTTAATCTTTTTTAATATCATTTTAAAATAATTTTTCAAAATGAAGAATCATTTTCAATTTTCCTAGGAATTTTAAGAAAATGTTTTTATTCATTTGGAGCCTTTCACAATTCTTAAAAGCCTCCAAATTTTTTGTAAACTGCAAAACTCTACATTTTTTTTAATTAGGTTGTATTTGCACCAAAATTTCGTTACGAATAACCAAATTTTTTCGGTAAACACACTTCGTTAAAATTATTTGAAATCATTTCAAGTTTTTAATTAATTTTTAATCTTTTTGAAACTTATAATTATCTCTTAAAATTACTCTAATTGTTTCTAAAAATAATAAGTGTTCAATTGCTATTTAGAAATCCAAATTTCAAGGACATTTTTTTAAATTCGCAGGATTTTCTAAAATTTGTGGAACAAATTCAAGTAATTTTTAGAGTTATTGAGAAGTTTCGAAAAAATTTTAAAAAGTAAAGCGAAATTTGAAAAAATTTAAAACTACTTCTAGATTTCTCAAGATTTTGAAATGCAATTTTAAAGTTTTTCAAGGATGCTCAAACTATTTAAAATAAAAATCATTTAAATTCTATTTTAAAAACTTTTAAGTTGAAAAAAATTTAAATTTTATTAAATATGTAATGGCCTAAAATAACTGAATAATATAATTTTGACAATTTTTAACGTTAATTGATTGATTCTTTTATTTAGAGTATTGAAAATGTTAATC
This sequence comes from Belonocnema kinseyi, assembly GCF_010883055.1. Classification (NCBI taxonomy): domain Eukaryota; kingdom Metazoa; phylum Arthropoda; class Insecta; order Hymenoptera; family Cynipidae; genus Belonocnema; species Belonocnema kinseyi. The sequence goes on along the minus strand of NC_046663.1, from coordinate 90,436,659 downwards.
TGGATTTATTTTTTTTTTTGAACATAATCTAAATCTTCGAAGTCTATAAATTTATGAGTGTTAAAAGTTCTTAATTTTGCAGTTTAAATTCATTAAACTTGAAATTATTCAGTTGAAAAGTGTTAGTTCCTTCCAGTTTATACGTCTAAATTATTGAGCAATTCAATAGAAAAGTTTTGAATTAAAAAACTTTTAAACTTCAGTTTCAAAAGCTAAAAATTCAAGAGTTCCACTTTGAATGCTTTGTTTTTTTTTTGTATTGCTTTTTCTTTTACTGTTTAGCTTTATATTTCTATTTTTTAATTTTATTGACCGGTAAAAAAATATGCGAACCGGGGAAAAACCGGAAAATGACCGGGAATTTTGTTCTTGGATTAAAACGGTCACCTTGCAAATTGTGACCTTGGTTTTCTATCCCGAATTCAAGAATCGAATTTCATCTAATGATGTAAATACAAGCCGATAAATTAAATGGGTAATGGAGTCGAAATTATTGAATTTTGTATTGACATTGCAGGCCTCTTTTTGTGTGAAAAGTAGTCACTTTTGGTAATTTTTTAGCTTATATTAGTCACTCACAATTTTTTTCAAGTACACATCAGTCTGTGGCAGTCCTGATAGTATAAGGACATCATAAATAAACATGATTGTATTGACCTTTGAATATGATTTTAGGTTGAAAACAGCCTTTGTGAAGGCATTACAACAGGAGCAGGAGATAGAGCAAAGACTAGCACAAGCAGCGTGTCCGAGTCCGAGTCCGGATCCGCCGACGCCGAAACCAATTCCAAAGGCACCGACACCTACAAGAAGAGTTCAGACGCCGCCAGCTCCACCTCCACAGATACCTCAGGCGCCTCCGCCGGCGCCAACACCTCCAGCCCCAAAACTTCAGGAACATCCTCTCGTGAAGCTGGCAGAAAGTGGAAAATTCAGTCCCCATCATGCAGCAGCTGCAGCGGCTTTGCAACAACAGTTGTTTAGAGGTATGTTTTGTTGTTCCTGAATCTTTAGGCTCGCCGAAATTATAACAAAAAATATGAGTATGATGTGTAAATTTGACATAAGGAGCAGGGTGGCCGCTGGACCGAGAAACCTGGAAATGACAGTGAATTTATTTTTTTGACCGGGAATTTGACAAATTATTAGAAAAAAATGTGTCCAATTATGATATCATTCACCTCAAAATTCGTTCTTCGAAGATCCTTAACGTAAAGAATTTTCGACTTTAGATTTTTAATTTTTAGGTGTACATTTTAATTTAAATAATTCTAAAATGCAGTTTTAAATACCTAAAAAATTAAAAATTAGAAGCCTTTAAAATCAAAGATTTTTTATAAAAAATATTTTTATTTGATCAACTGTGAATATACATTAATAAATGCTGTTCACAATTAAATTTCACTTTAAGGTAGTCCGACTACTGGATCGATCAGATGAAAAGTCATTAAAATCAGCTTTTTCTTGCGGAGAAATGTGTCCTCTTTCACGTAATGCCTTTTTTAGGGGCCCTTTCCAGGTTAAAATTTGAATTATCACTGTTTAAAGTCTTGTCAAAAAACACAGGATCTTATGGAGAGGCCTTTTGCGGGCTCCCAAAATGATCAATTTTCGCTTTAAACCACGTTGAATATTGTTAGAAAAACTTTTTTTCAGACGGAAAATATAATGCAAAATTTGAATTCTGCTCATTTATACTTGCTTCCAGGGTATTTGAGCTTAATTTAGGAAAATGTAGCCTAGAATGAAAAATGTAGCTAGAATCTATTCAAATCAACATTTAAATTTACATTTTATTATTATTTAAAACACATTTTATTTATATTGATTAGCATACAAATTTGTTACCTAATTTAGTCATTGATATCCTGGCCAAATTTTGTATTTAATTTCAAATTTCAGAAAAAAATAATGGATATAGCTTTGACTAGCTTTCACAGTAGCCGGACTACTTTAAGATTTAAAAAGTTAATAATAATTGATTTTACAAGCCGATTCTGAATCAGTTTCACAATTTTAGAATTTTCAGATTTTAATGTTAAAAATTAAGCAAAATAATGTAAACGCCCGATTCAAACTTTATAAACTATTTCCAAATTTAAAATAATATATTCATAATCAAAGGGTTTTTATTAAATTTCAAATATTATTTCGTTCTAAAATGTTCCATTTTTAAACCATTGAATTTGAAATTTTTTAATTAAGAAAAAGAAAAATTACTCAAAATGTAGAAATATCTGACTGTTCATTTAAAATCAGTAATTGAAGAGTTGAAGTACCGGACTAGATAACCAACATTTTTTCGAAAATGAACGTTTTGTATAAGAAATTCTTCAAAAATCAAATACAGATTGTGTCAAATGTATTTTTTAAAAGCTCATTTTTAATATAGTAATACAAAGATTGGCCATTCAAAACCCACACTGTAAAAAAAGATTTGTGTAAAATTACAACGTTTCGGAAAATTAAATATTGTATTATTGTAAATATCACACACTGCACTGTGTGATTTTACAAAAGTATGTGAAATAACATCCTCTAGCAATGTAAATAAAAGGACCCTCGAACAGCAGTGTAATATTACACACTCGATAAAAATAAAATTACACATTCCCTCGTACGAACTTTACATTCAGAAGGGAAAATTCAGTCGCAGCGTGTAAAAATACCATGCGTCGGTAAAATCAATTTCCTGTGATTAAAAATTACATAGAGATTTTTAATTTTATCAATGATCTTTAATTTTACCGTGGCGGATACTGTAAAAAATTTTATTTATAATTAATTTAAAATTTAGAATAATTAATCAAATAATATGTGAATACGAATGCGTCTCTCGTGTTCGTTGTTTATCGATACCTTCATCCTGTAATTTTGGAGCATTTTTATTTTTAATGCGAGGTAATTGACAGCTACGTTCAACTTTTTTGATAGTTTTCACACAAAGTAGACCGAACTCGAGCTATTGCTATTTTGTCTTTTACATTTTTTGCTATTGGAACGGAAAAAATGCGGTTATTCAAAACGTATATTTCATTTTTTTACGGAATATTTAAACATCAAAAAAATACCCAAAGTATCTTATGTGTTTTAGGTAAGTGGTAACGTGTCCGGCTTGTGTTTCTTCAATCTCCATGAAATTGTACGAAGTTTGAGCTTTCGAGTGTTCGAAACCTGTCGCCCTGATAAATTTTATTTTATTTTATTCTTTCACATAATGCATTTTACATTTGCGCATGTAAAATTATCGGCGGAATTGGAATATCACAACAGATTCGTAAAGTTACTCCGATACACGAGGGTTCTTTTATTTACATCCACCAGAGATGTAAAATTCAATATATTTTTTTTTACAGTGGCAATAACTGTCTCTCTGGACCTGTCTGTCACCTTCTTCTTTTTAGTTGCCTAACCTCTTACATTTTTGTAACCTTCTTCTGACCCTTCTGACCCACTTTCCTTTTCCAAAAATTTTTGTAACTTAGTAAAATAATAAAAGACTTTTTTTAAAGAAAAAGTCCTTAAATATAACTATTAGCAACTTTTTTCAGCACCAAAGTATTAATTAAATTCCAACCTAAAATTTTAAATCTTCATTTTCTAGAAAAAGCCACTTTTTGTAAGATTTTTGCATTACAATCAGAAACGTTATTTCGTAAAATTATTATTTCTTATTTATTAAGAAACCTATAACTTTCTTCTTTTTATGGAACTTTCAAAAAAGATCGTCTGTCACAGTGTGATACCGCCACACTAAATCTTTATTTTTCCCGGAACAGAATAATTTTTTCGGCTGAAAACTTATTTATTCTTATTCAGTCTCTCAATGTCTCGGGAACACGTTTTTATTATAATTATTATTATTTTTTTTTAATTGAAAAATAGATCCTTAGTCGCTATCTAAAGAAGATTTTTAATAACCATGTAATTTGAACCTCCAAATTCTTAAATGATCAGGGTGGTCAACCACCCGGGAGAATCGGGAAAAACTTGCACCGGGAGAAACCCGATATAAAGCCGGGAGAAAAATATTACACCAAGAGATATCCCGTATTTCATAATTCGCGCATTTCGTAATTCTAAAAAGTTTCTAACATGAGATTATATGATTTTCGAAGTGTTTAGTATAATTAAACTTCAAAGGTTCACAATATTTTCCGCAGCATTTAAAATTCTGCAATTTGGAATGGTGAAAATCACAGTGAGTTTTTATTTGACAGTCACATCTTTCAGTAAAAAAATGTATCCAGTCGTTTTAAATGTAATTTGATGCTACATGATATGATATTTATTAATAATATATTTATCGACTTTAACATTTTTACAATTTTAATTTAAAATTGTAGTTTACAGTGTGCAATTCTAAAATAATTTAATTTTCGAGGCTTTGAAACTAAAGTTTTTTCTTAAATTAATTATTAGATCATTTTTTGGAGATTTAAAATTTAAAGTTTCACAATATTGTAGTTTCAAATTCAAATATTCAAAATTTAAGGACCATTTCGCTATTAAATATTTCAAAATTTCGTATTAAATGCCTTAAATATCTGTCTTGAATTTAATATTTTTAGGTGTAAATATAAAGCAGTTTTGCACTGAAAAGCTTAAAATTTTACAATTTCAAAAAATAAAATCACATCATAGCAATATTCTTTTGTATTCTTTATCTTATTTTTTAATTTTCAATGTAAGATTTTTAAATTCTCTAATTTTTATTTGAAGATTTAAACAAATAAATCATTTCCATTTGAGGTTTAAATAAAAAAAGATGAAACTTAAACTATCTGAAATTGATTCATAAGTCAATGGATAATTTCAGTAATTTTAAGTGGTTACAATTTCAGAGTTCTGAATTTTCATTATGAACGCTGTATTTTAAATTTTTTTCCCTTTCATAGGTTATAATTTTGTAATTGAAATTGAATTGGTAGAATCTTAAAAAAATATTACCAATTTATAAATGACTAATTTTTAAGCGAATTAAATTTACTTCAAATAATTGACATTTTAAAGGGTACGGGTATAAAAATGTTTTAATATCTCAATTTTTGCTGACTACAATTTTTTCAGTTTTAAATGAATTTCGCATTCGTTTAAGTTTCAACGGTTTTAGTTTTCAATATTAAATTGTCAAATGTTACTCACTTTTAATTTAAAATTATTCAAATTTAAAAGTTTTCAATCTTTAATTATTTAATTTTGAACGCTTGTAATTTTAAAGAGTACAGTTTCAATGCCTTTGAAGTTTAAAATACCCTATTTCCAACATTCAAGTCTTAAAATATTTGATTTTTAACTTCTGATATTGTCCTATTTTCAAAATTTTAATCTACAATAAGGCTAGTTTCGTGATTCTCCAAACAAAATTAAAATAGCCTAATTTTTAACGCTTTAACTTGGAAATGATACAATTCATCTCCTTTTTCTCATTAAATTGTCGAAAATCACTCACGTAATTTTTTTTTTTAATTTCAGACCCTGGCAATTCAAAATTATAAATTATTAATTATTGTTAAGAAATATTTAAAACATTAAATAATCGGTTTATTAATGAATTTTTAAATATTAAAAATTGTTTAATTTGATTTAGAGCCAATTAATTTCTTGCAAATAGGTTTTCTGTTATTTATCGATTTCCGAAATTGATAGTGTATGGAAAAAAAACTGGTTTCGCAAATAGTGTTGATTTTTTTCTAAACCGCGAGAAACCCGGGAGACGAAAATTTAAAAACTAGTGGCCACCCTGATGATTTAATCGAAATTGCTTAGTATTTTCTAATCAGCATCATTTTATCCCTATTTAGCAATTTGATATCTCGGGAGCAGGATTTTTAAACCAGTCTTGTTTTGTTATATGCTGATATAAAACAAAATTTAAATGATTTTTTTTCAGAATTGGCGAAGAATCCAGTCCCAGGATTACCACCTCACCAACCGCTTCCAGCGCACATGATGCAACCTTTCAATCCACTTCTTTACCCCTATCAGCTGGCAATGGCGCAAGCCGCCAGCGGCAAAGGTCTCGTTGAACTTCAGCGACAAGCCCAGGATCTCCAACGGCAGTACCTGCTAGACATGATCCCATCTCAAGCATCACAGTCACAAAGTAGCCAAGCTCCGCCCAGAGCTCATCCTCACAATTGGAAGACGTAACCGGACGTGTTCGGTTAACCCTGGAAGCTCAGTGTTTCAAGCTGGTAAAGCCGAACGGCCAAATGAAATGGAAGTTAATTGAGGCCTTTTTAGTTCAAATTGCAAACTTCGGCGAAAGTTCTGAAGTCATACAAACCACTGAACAACGGATTCACCTGGCTGGCTCTTTCTTGAGTAATCAATCAATTTATCTTGAAGGAGAAACTTATGTTCCTTATATGGGAAAAGCGAAAAATGCATTCTCCGGAATATGGTGCTCCGAGTGTAATTAGCGACGATGACAACTTTGAATTGAAAACGAAAACAAAAATAAACAAAAAAACTCAATCCGCAGTGCATAATGAGAAGAAGCGTGAGTGAATATATTAATTTGAATTACCTACGCAATAGAGATAGGGAACCTTTGTACGCTAGGGATGTAATAAGTGTGACATTGTGACATAAACGATCGATAGGTTGATTCTTTAACAGTTAACGTTTATCACGTAAAACCACGACCCTAGGAACTGAACTGAGAGAACGTTTTCTAGACTCGTTTTAAGATTAAGTAGATTTTTTCTCGCTGATTTCAATAACACGCCTGTGAAGGGGGCGGTACCTGTACTCTGTGTATATCTCTACTTTCTCTCAACTGTGAGTATTTTTAAGATAAACTTAAACGTACGAAAGGAGAGTGTGACTGTGATGTTTCTGGGATCGAGATTAGCTACAAGTTTTTCTTTTTCTTTTTTTTTTTTAAAGCTGTGACAAGAATACCTCTCTTGCGCACAAAAAAATAGTTGAGGCAATTTCAAGTACAGATTTATCATCCCAATCATGAATTTAAGAAAAGAAAGAAAAAAAAATTAAATCCAGTGCTAGAGCATCGAACCGATTAAAGAGACTTATTTTTATTTAACACTATTGTTGATGAACCAAAATGCGTTTTTCGTTGGCAGTATTGCGGTAAAAAGTTGAAAAAAAAAAAAGAAAAGAAGAAAAAAACAAGTGTTGAAAAAAGTTTAGGTAGTTATTTGGCAGTGTTGCGTCAATTTGTATATGATAGGTGGGAAATATTTTTCTAAAACGTTGCAAAAAGAATTTGGCAATACTGCTCGCCTAAATCGATACAACTCCAACATTTTCCCTTGCTTCTTCCAAAAAATGGTGGTCTTCAGCGTTTATTTATAAAAGAGAAATGGTAGCTCGTAGGTTAGGTAATATTCCTCCAAATGTTTGTTTGTTTGTTTTGTTAGTCTAAGACGAGTGAGTCGAATCATTTCGAAATTCGTATGATTATTTAATTTAAAAAGATGTATATAATTGTGTATTGAATTGATTTTAAAGTATAATTGGTATTCGATGAATGGGTTTTGTTTGAAATGAGTGGATTCGTCGTGTAACTGTTAGATATTTTTAAAATGATTTTTTTCAGGTTCGATGCTCTCTCTCTTTGCAAGATGATAAATGGATATTGCACTTGTCGGCCGGTCAGGTTTACAAGAAAATGTTGGATTTTATTGAACCAAGTAATTTGATACACTTTTGACAATTGTTCTGCACCTAAGATTTAAAATTCGAAGCACTCGTCCCATGCGATACCCGATATTTCTTGAGTGAATCAATTTGATCCGCTCGTTTTTAATCCTTCGCCATACGTGTCCGATTCACTAAATAGTACTGTTAGTCTCGACATTTCTCGGTATATGATACAATTAAATAAACTAAAAATAGCATAATCATCTCTCTTTGTACTATGCAATAGATTTCAAACTCGTAAGTACTCCGTAATTTAAATATACCGTATAAAGCTACGAGTGCATAATAGATAAAAGATCTCTGTGTTTGTGTGGCTTGGAATGTTTCTAAATTTCGATCATCGCGTGACAAAAAAAAGTGTGTGAAAGAGAGAGAATGAAAATGAGAAAAAAGAGAGTGTGCAAGGAGAGAATGGGGGACAATTGTGAATTGAAAATCAACCCCGAAAAAGTGTTCGTTCTACTTTTTCAAATATTTCGCCGGTACACTTGCCAAAAGTGTAAAAAAAAATCGATTATGTATAGTCGACGCGGCAGAAGGCTATTTTATTTCCTAAGAAAGAATTTAGTTTGTCGATGGTTTGGGTTAAGCAAAAGAAACACGTCTGGCTCAATTTCACAAACGATGTTTTCTTTCGTAGTCACCTCCCCTCACCCCCAGAAACAAAAAAAAAACCAAAAAAAAAAACACGACTTCAGGTCCAGATAATATGAAATTAGAAAATAGAAATTAGATTCGGATCGTATTTATTCTGACGTGGTTGTTTCAGTTCTAGAATTGCGAGAAATTTAACAGTACAATCGAAATGTGATATTTGTTGTAAAAAATCTCGGAATTCTCACTTTCAGTGCCGTCTTTGAGTCCCAAACCGTTTGTTTCTATACTCAGTATGTCTAGAAATTCTCCAATGTTGAATAATGAAGAAAGATGAGGAATAAAGTCTTGTCGATTATTATAAAATTGTTGAGTTTATTTAGATTTGCAGAGTTAATTAAAGTTAGGTGCGATAATTTATTTATTTTCTTGCGAGTGAAACGGTTTGAAACCAGTTTTGCGAGCAGACAGATGATTAGAAATCCAAAATTATGCAACATATTCAATTAAATTAGGATATTCATGATCTGTCTTAACTATTTTCTTTACTACTAAATTTTAAAGTACGAAATCAACTTGCAGCAAGAGCAGGCTTCACATTCTTTCTCCTGTTCCCCCTTTTCCCCTGTTTTTCTCGGTTCTTCAATACAACCCAATAAGAAAATCCAACTATTTTTCGTTGAAACTTAATTTTTTTGGTTAAGTAGTCTACTGTTATGTGTATTTTTGAATAAAAAATTCAATTATTTGGTTGAAAATGCAAAAGAGGTTTTATTATGTAACTTTCTGACTTATTTTCACTGCAAAGAAAATGAAATCTATCCCCAATTTTTGGATCAGCTTTAATCATGTTTGTTTAAAAATCAACATCTTTGTTGAAAATTTAATTATTTGGTTAAAAAGTCATATTTTTTTCTGTGAAAAATTTAAGTATTTTGTTGTAAATGCAAAGTTTTAGGTGAAAACAAATATTTTTTTACATGATTCTACTATTCGTTTGAAAATTTATCTCCTGCTTAAAAATTAACTTTTTTTTTACTGAAAATTAGTCTTTCAGTTTAAAATTCAACTTTTCTAAAACATTCCGAAATATTAACCATTATATTTTTTGTTGAGAATTTTTCTTGAAAACTCAACTATACTTGGTTAAAATTGAAATTACTTTGTTAAAAAATTATTTTATCGGTTGAAGATTCAGTTCAGTTAAAAGTTCAAACCTTTGGTTGAAAAATTGACTATTTTATATTAATATTTTCAACTGACAATTCCACTATTGCATTTTTAGTTAAAAATTGTTCGTCGTCTTCTTTGGTAGAAAAATCAACTAATTTGTTGAAAGTTCTTTTTTTCGTTTAAATTTCTTTTTTTTTTTAGCATAAAATCCACTTTTAGTTGAAATTAATCTCTTTTTGTATGAAAATTTAACTATTTGGTTGAATATTTGTCTTTTTCAGTGAAAAATTAATCTTTTTGGTTCAAAATTGATCTTTTTTAGTTGAAAAATCTTGTATTTTTATATAAGATCGTCTTTTTGGTCCAAAATGAATATTTTTCGTAAAAAAATAAATTATTTTGATAAAAATGATTTAGTTTTTTTAATTTAAATTTTAGAATTGAAAATTCATCTGTTTTCAAAAATAAAAATATTTGGTTGAAAATTCATATTTTTCGGATGAGTGGAACTGGAAATATTGAATTTTAAATTTTCCGTTGAGAATTTATTTTTTTTTTTTTATTAAAAATCATCTACTTTGTTCGAATTTGAACCTCTTTGTTGAAAATTCTTTTTTTTTGTTGAGATAATTCTTGCTGAATTATACTGTAATATGTTAAAAATTAGTTTTTTGTTTGTTTGAAAATTTAACTATTTTGTTAAAAAATAATTTTTTAAACTGAAAATTTAACTTCCATTTTTGGTTGAAACTGGATCTTGTTTAGTTGAAAAATCTTGTTTTTTTTGTTTGTTAAAAAGTCGTTTTTTCGGTAGAAAATTAATGCTCTTGGTTGAAAATTCAATTACTTGCATAAGAATGATTTTCTTTTTTAAATTATTTAGGATTGAAAACTCATCTGTTTTCAAAAATACAAAAATTTGGTTCAAAATTCGTATTTTTCGGATGAGTGGAACTGTGGAAATATTGACTATTGCATTTCCGTTAAGAATTTGTTCTTTTTTTTATTGAAAATTCATCTACTTTGTTCGAGTTTGAACTTCTTTGTTGAAAATTCTTTTTTTTTTGAGATACTTCTTGTTGAATTATACTGCAATGTGTTAAAAATTAGTTTTTTGTTTGTTTGAAAATTGAACTATTTTGTTAAGTTTAATTTCTTTATTTGTAAATTAATTTTTTAAACTGAAAATGTAACTTCCATTTTTTTATTGAAACTAGATCTTTTTTAGTTTAAAAATCTTGTTTTTTTGTTAAAGTCGTTTTTTTTCGGTAGAAAATAAGTGCTCTTGGTTGAAAATTGAATTACTTGGATAAGAATGATTTTATTTGTTTAATTATTTAGGATTGAAAGCTCATTTGTTTTGTTTAAAAAAAACAATTATTTTCTTTAAAAATACTTATTTTTTATGAATTAACTGTGGAAATATTGACTATTACATTTTTCGTTGAGAATTTATGTCTCTATATTGAAAATTCATCTACTTTGTTAAAATTTGAACTACTTTGTTGAAAATTCATTTTTTTATGTTTGTTAAGATTCGTAATTTCAGTTAAAATTTAAATATTTTGTTGAAAATTCGTTTCACATTGAATGCAATATATTATATATAATCATTTTATTTGAAAGAATTCTCTTTCTTTTGTTAAAAAATTACTCTATTTCCCCTGGTTTTGGCAGCATTTCATACCGTGAAATCTGCGAATGTAGCAGGTTGTGTTTGCTAGACATTTTATTTTGTTACTACTTACATTGTGAATGGCACATTTCTAGAAAAATAATACACATATTTAGGTAGGTTTCGTGTTTTGGTGGAAAAATGCGAATCAGGTCTCGAAAAATCGATTTGTCGTTTATGTTGATTTTTCTGAGTGCCTGGTTACAGTTTTCTCTAATAAGTGTGCAGAGAAAACCAGTCTGTGGTTGAATTATCAAGTAGATTTGTTTGCTTTTCGTTGAGTTGGCTCAGGCATTTTTTGAAATTCTTAGCGCAAAACTGATAGAGCGTTGGTTGATCGCAATTTCTACAAGCAGCTGCCAAATGCGAACAACACCTTGAACTTCCCCGACAACAGGAGGACCAAAGTTCCGGTCCAGCTGCAGAGCAATTATGGCAGAAGCAGTCACCTGGAAAATGGAAATTTGTCAAAATTTTCGTTTTATCCGTTTATAGTTAGCGGTTAAGAGGGAATCATTTCAAAAGGTTAATCTAAAATTAATTAAAATCTGAATTTCATTTTCAATTTAAATCTTTTTAACTGCAAAGGAGATCAAATGAATTTTAAATTAGTGAAGGTACGTAAAAGGATTTGTAGCGGAGACAGGGAGAAAGAAAAAGGAATAATTTGTTCGCTACCTTATTCGAGAACTGGTCAAGGATGTTCCTTTTTTTCAATTCATTCAGCTTTCATGAATACTAAATTTAAAAAGCGGGGCTTGACATCTCGTTCGCCTTTCAATAATTTCCTGTCATTACTGATATTTGCGAGGCATCAAACCGTAATTCGATTTGCTATTCTTTTCGGGTAAATAATTCAACAATGGAATTTTAATTATAAAAATTTATTCTAGATTTAGTAAGGGAAATATTTTATTTGTTTAGTAGATCTAGCAAAATCTACATTGAAAATCTGGGATTTTCTGACCACTTTTTTCTAGCAAATAAATACGTGCTGGCACTTTCGAAAATACTTCGGAAAAAGACTTCCGCCTCTATAATGCAAACTTCTAGAATTTCTCCGTTAAATAGAAATTACTTAACTTTTATGTGTGATAATCTGTTTAAAAAAATGTTTAATGGTCAATATAGTATTCCTGAGAAAAAACTGAAACCTGTTTAAAGCTATTTTCCTGGAGACATATTCAGAGACCTTAAACGTAAGAGGATTACTTAATTAAAAGATTGAAACTTGACTTCTCTTTCTGTCTTTCGATGACCAATTACTTGTATATATTTGTATATTATATGTTATACAATTTTAAGTTCTTAGTGAAATCGTTCAAAGAATATTCAACCTGACGTTTGAATCTGATTATTCAATCGCGAAATTCAAGATGATTTTTTTTCGTAATCTGATATTTCATATACTTTTATGATATTGATAAGGTAAGTTTTTTTTATTACAGTTTGAGAAGAATAGAATTAAAGGCAATAAGAATGTCCTTACGATGTTGGGAAATTCTCGAATAACACAATTCTCGACACTGTTGGAAATTAGAATATTTCTGAATTTGAAAATTCCCGAATTCTAGATGAGTTTTTTTAAGAGGTCCAAATTTTCATCTAGAAATATATATTTTTTGCAATTATTGTTATTTTAAATCCAAACAATAATTGTAGAAACTTTAAAAATTTTCTGTCGGGAATTTTCCAATTCGGTAAAATTATAAATGTTGGGGAATTTTCTAATTCAGGAATTTCAATATTTGGGAATTATATTTTTTCGGGAATTTTATGATTCGGGAATTCTCCAATCGAATATTAAAGATGTTAAGTTTCAAGCCTTAAATTTTGATAAAAATTAATAATGATTTTGAAATCCTATGTTATTAGAAAATATTTGGTTGATAAGTTAATTTGATACAGTCCAAATAACTAATTCAGTGTGTCTAGTACTGTCTACTAATTAATTTAAAAAGTTCGAAAAGTTTGAATTTTGAAAGGTTTCAAGACAATAGAATTTTCCTAAGATTTCTGAGAAATGTAAAATTATTACTTTATTTGTTTTAAATTAATTTTAGGATAATATTTTAAAAGATTTTTAAAATTGTAAAAAAAAATCCGGAAGATTTTAAGGTAATTCGTCTAATTAGGAAGCATTTTTTTTTATTTTAAGAAAAATACCAACAAATCAAAAAATTTTGAATATAATGCAAGTTTTTAAAGATTTCGAAAAATATTCAAAGCTAAGGAATTTTGAAAGGTTTTTAGAAACTAAAAAAATATAAGATTCCTGGGAAAATTATAAATTATTTTAAATAATTTTGCGAATAATAAGAGTCAGTTTAAAAAATATTTAAAAACTCTTCTCTTGGTATAGAATTTTCACATCGGTTAAAAATGCAATTGTTTGGTTAATGATTTTCTGACTTATTATTGAAAATTTGTTGTTTTTTTTTTCGTAGAAAAATCAATCATTTGGTTGAAAATGTTTTTGTTTTTTAAATTTATACATTCGGATTGAAATTTTAATTACATTTGGTTAAGAACTCCACTATTTTGTTGAAAATTCGTCTTTTTGGACGAAATCAACTCTTCTTGATTCAAAATAAAAATATTCTTGAGTTAAAATGCCTACTATTACATTTTTCGTTGATAATTGATGTTTTTTGTTTAAAAATTCAACTACTTGGTTAAAAGTTCAACTGCTTTGTTAAAAAAATTTTTTCTCAAATTTTCAACCACGTACTTCCCTTTCTGAGAAACCGTAAGTTTTGAACCCCCTATGTCAAGCAATTTTTTCCAAATAATTTTTCTTTGTGAACTTATTATTAAATTAAATAAAAAAAATATCAATACGAAAATGATCAATTTTATTAAAGAACTAAATAACTTTTGGAAAATAAAAATCAATATCTAAACACGCTTATAGTAAAAAACTATTCTTTTTTAAATTTATAAAAAAATGTTGCTCCCCATACAACTGGAATTATTGTTTGTCTCTGTAGAAAATTCGTCTCTTGGTAAAAAATTCAGTTTTATCTTTATCTTCAAAATTTTTATTTTTGAAGATTTCGAAATAATATTTAAGAGTCCTTGAAATTTTTTTTAAAGGTTTCAAGAGGATACAAAATTTCCTTAACATTCATGGGCAAATTTCATATTATTTTTTGTTATAAATAAATTAAGATTATGAGAAAATTGGAGAATATTTCAAAAAAAATTTTTAAATATATATTTTAAAGCAATTTTTTCAAATTTACAAGATTTCAGGTTTTGGAAAAAATTCTATTAAGTTTAAGAGATATGCAGAAAATTTTTAAATATTTCAAATATTTTTAAAGATTTTTTAAGGTTTCAACAAAAAAATTAAGATATAGTTTTTTATTTCTTTGGTATCAGCGTAAAAAAGAGAACAACATTCGTGTTGGCCAAATCTGTGTAGATAATCAAGACATCTAAATTGTATCATTTCCTATATTATGCATACAAAATAAAATCATTGTAATCTTATTGTACTAATTATTACGCGATACTGTATGTTACAAAAAATTATTTTGTTTAAATATTATAAGATCTTACAATGCATAAAATATTGATCAGAAAACCTTATGCTAAATGTGTATTATTCGAATTTTTAGTAAAAGGAGATTTGATATTTAGAACCGGAAAATAACCAGCAATTAGGTGGGCGAAAATTAGTAGACGCCCGGTAATCGATTCCGATTACACAGATTAGCAGACTAAATCATTAATTATATTATCGAAATATGTTAAATATTAATTTTTAACGCTACTCCTGAATCATAAAGTGTTCGGATAATTAAATTCCCGAATTGGAAAATTCCCCAATAATAAAATTCTTGAATTATACAATTCCCGAATAATGAAATGCACGATAGTTTATAATATTACTGAATTCGAAAATTCCTGAATAATAAAATTTCTGGATAATAAAATTCTTGAATTATAAAATTTCCGAATAATGGAATTTACTATACTTTATAATATAAGCGAATTTGAAAATTTCGGAATAATAATATTCGCAATAGAAAATTGCCGAATAATAAAATTTTCGGATATTTAAATTCCCGAATTAGAAAATTCCCGAATTGGAAAATTTTCCACTAATAAAATTATTCTTGAGTTATAAAATTGCTGAATAATGAAATGCACGATAGTTTATAATATTACCGAATTTGAAAATTCGTGAATAATAAAAGTTCCGGATAATAAAATTATCGAATTGAAAAATTCCCGAATTGGAAAATGTCTGAATAATATAATTCCTAAACAGATTATATATTATTGAATTAGAATATTCCCGAAAACTGAAATTCCCGACAGTTTAGAATATTACCGAATTTGAAAATTCCCGAAAGAAAATTGTCAACTTATAAAATATTCGAATGAGGAATTCTCGAATCATAAAATATTTGATTTATATTGTATTTTTAATAAACAAATACTATTTATAAAAAAATTTAAATTGAAGTAATTTCGGTCTATCGTAGCTAGAGATTAAAAATGTTGTAACAAAACTTGTATCGTTATTAGATTAATGAAATCTTAGCGAGTATAATAAATAATAATTAATGTATTTTAAAAAGTTTTTTGTATTTTTAAATATTTTTCAGTAGAAGTGAAGAAGCCATTAAATTTGTTTATTAATGGCAATAATTGCTCATTAAAAGTGCCGGTATGTGTTGCTTTTGTAACTCGAGAATAATTATTCGGGAGTGGCTATTGCCAAGGGCAGAAACCATCATTGTTGCGCATGAAAAGTCACGTTGCTTATAATTACAGGAAACTCAGTATTTTTCTCCAAAGCGTTTGGGTCAAATCAATCTATGTACATACATTCGTAAATTCCAGTTACTTCCGCAAAAATAAAAATTACAATTTTGAAACTGAAGAAAAATTCAATTTCATTTGATTTATTATTCAAGTCTGTTTCAATTATAAGATCAAATTTTAATTTTCACTTATATTATTTATTGTAAAAATTTAATTGATTTCAATGTTAGATTTTAAATTGAAAGGTTGAGAATAAATGCATTCTAAACAAAATACCTTTATTTTTTTTCTTTTCTTTTATTTGTTTAGAATAAAATTTGTTGTCCAGTTATGTGCTGTATATTATAAGTAATACAAATTTAAGTAATTAAAAATCTGAATAGTTCAATAATCAAAGAATTAATCATATTGTTTACCTCCAGGACAATCGACCGATCTTCGAGCTTCGGCTCTTCTGCATTCAAGACCTTCGTCACCTTGCGGACAAGTCGTTGAAGTTTCAAGCAAATTTTCTTCAAATATTGTGTCGATCTAGAAACCACCAAATTTGTAAACCAAATTTGCAAAATGATCTTTTGTAATCGAAACTTAATTCTTAAAATCGTAAAAAATAAACTCCACGATTTTAAATCTCGAGAAAGAATTTTTCCAAATGAATATCTCGCTCAATTTCAAAGAAAATAATAAATTAATAAAAAAATTTTGTTCCATTTATTTGAAACATCCTTGTTGATACTGTATCATTTATTTTGATTATATTTTTCGAATGGAATAAAATACACGAATATTAAGAATCGATTAATTATTTTCAATGAGGAATAATTTTTTTAATTTGCGAATTTGATTTTACCCTTTTGAAGGCACCGGGTTTGGAAAACATTTTAACCAGTTTGGCAAGTGCATTGTCAATTTGGGGATAATCTGTTGTCACATTTTCGACACATTGGCGGCCACTAATTATAATTGTCACAAAAAAGTATGTGAGAACTACTCGCGAGTACATTTTCGATAATTAAATTTTTTTAAGGAGGCAAACTTGAAACGCGACTTATTTATATTTGAAAATGCGACTGGCCAGGAGTCCGAAAGGACACTAACAATTTCAGGTCTTCAACGACATTTCACTTTTTAGTGGGGATACACATTATTCTCTTGATGAAAACTGTGAGTTGTGTGCATTCTGATCAGCCGCAAATTATTTACACGATAATGATCCTTCTTTTTGATGGCCTTGACCTAAACCGCGAGTATCCAGAATATTTTATTTTTTCATATTTTATTTTCATTTCCTGATTTTCGAAAGTAACTAATTTAATTAAGCGCGGATTTACGGGGTAGTGAAACCAAAGCCCCCCCCCCCCCCAGGATTTACTGACTTACCTTCACTTTTTTCTTTTTCACTGAGAAATAGAAAAAGATTATAAAACATATTATTATTTGAAAGATTGCAAAAGATTATTATTTATAATAGTCTACGAGTATTCGCTGCTAATACATTCTATTGGCATACTGTCATCATTCCGATAATAATTAATGATAGTAATTCCGAGTTATTATATAAGTTATTTATATTAGTTTCAGTGAAAATAAGTCAATTGTTAACATATATTACAATTACAATTTTTAATTTTATAAGAGTATTGGATACCTTAACCTTTTTAGTTTATTATATTAAAAAATAAAACATTTTTCATTCTTTCTTCAAAATTTAAAGTTTTATACTTGAAGAAATAAGAAGTGTGAAGATTCCCAAAATTATTTAAAATCTCTGAATTCCTTGAATTCTCTACAATCCTGGAAAATTCTGAATTTCCTGAATTATTTCAATGTTCGGAATTTCTAAAATTCTCTGAATTCCTTACGTGACCTAAGTGCTCTGAAATCGTTGGATTTCACCGAATTCTGTGAAATCGTTGAATTGCTTGAATGTCCTGAATTCCTTGAATATTCTAAATTCTCTGAATTCCTTGATTTCTCTCATTTCCTTTGAATTCTCTGAACTTGAAATTTTTTGATCTTCCTGAATTCTCTGAAGAAACTAAATTCCTCGCATTTTCTGCATTCTCCGAACTTTTTCAATTCCTTCAATTTCATAAATTCTTAAATTCCTTGAATATTCTGAATTTTCTAAATTTCTTAAGATCCCTTAATTTCTCTGAAATCATTGAATTCCTTGAATAATCGGAATTCCCCGAATTGCTTGACACATATGAATTCCTGAAATCCTTTGAATTCTTAGAATCCACTGAATTGAATATACTGAATGTTTGATATGCCTAGATTTCTCTGAATTTCTTAAATTATCTCAATTCTCTTAGCTGTTTCAATTTCTAGTAAAAAATGCAACTATTTGATTGAAAATAAAATCTGTTTGGTGAAAACTCAACTATATGTTTAAAAGTAAAAACTATTCAGTAAAAAAAATGAACTACTTAGTAGAAAAATAATTTTGTTGTTAAAAATGTATAGGGCTGGTTTAAAAATTCAAATGGTTGTAGAAAATTCATCTATTTTATTGAAAATTTTGTCTTTTTAGGTAAAGAATTCATCTTTTATTCTGACAATTCATTTTTTTCGGCTGTGGATCCAACTATTTTTGACAAATTCGTCTTTTTTGGTTCTTTTAAACTGTTCAAAAAATAAATATTTTTGTTAATTAATTTTTTTAACTGAAAATGTAACTATTCCATTTTTGACTGAAAAATTATTTTTATTTTTTTGAAAATTCAACTATTATGTTAAAGATTAAACTACTTATTTTAAAAATTAACTACTTTGTAGAAAATTAACATTTCGTTACGAATTCAATTATTAGGTTAATTCATCTTCTTTTATATAAAATTGATCTGTTTTGTTAAAAATTCATCTTTTTCTATTGTAAATTTACACATTCATAAATAAAATACAAAATATTAAATGTTTCGTTGAGAATCCATCTTTTTACATTCTCATCATTTATGATTGAGAAAGTATTATAATTGTCAGAAATTTGGTACAACAGTTTTTTCAACGGACCTCCACGATTTGGGACCCCCTGAACACAATTTATCTTCGATGAATTTTTTCGATAAAAAAATATTATCAGAGTTATAGCATTTACAAAATAAAAAAATTAAATCGATAATCAAAGTTTCAAGCCAAACAACGATTTATAGGAAAAAACTCAAGAAAAGAAAAGCGTTGCTTTTTGAAATCTCTGCAAGATTAGTTTAACAACTTTTTGAATTTTTTTCAAAAATTCAAAATTTAAATTTTCATCGCACAAGAAGTAATAAAAACTAAAAAATTCAATTTTTTGTTCAAACTGAGTAAGATATGAAAAAACGAAAATTGTGCTCCCAAAAATACCTACAAATTTGTTAATGATTACTTCGTGAATGGATGCGTAGTTTTTGTTTTATTCGTGAAAAATAACATTGAAAATAAAAAAAATAAAAATTTTGAAATACGACACAAGCTACGAAAAAAAGTTAGCGAACAAAAACTGTGACCTAAAACACATCTACAAGTTTTTTCTAAATGACATATTGATAGGTCGCGCAGTTTTAGTTTTATTCATAAAAATGGCATGAAAAAAATGTATGTAAAAATACAAAAGGTACGAAAGAAAAATCGATAGGCATAAGTTGTTCATAAAAAACACAAAATACAAAAAAAATGTCTTCAAGGGCAATTATAGCTTTTCAAAAGTTCTACAAAATTTCTCTTGACCATTTTTCAATAGGATGTTTTTTTGGTTCTATTTATCGAAAGTAGTATGCAGAAAATTTAAAATTTGAACCAAACGGCATAAGATAACGTAAAAAATTTCAACAAAGAAACGCAGCTTTAAAAAAATACCTATAAAATTTCTAATAACAATTTTTCAATAGAATGTTATTTTTGTTTTATTTATCGAAAGTAGTATACAGAAAATCTCAAATTTAAAGTTTGAACCAAACGGCATGAGATAACATAAAAAATTTTAACAAAGAATCGCAGATTAAAAAAAAGTCCTACACAAATTCTTTGAACCATTTTTGAACACTCAAATTTTGAGCCAATGAACAATGCAAAATACGGGGATAAGTTTTTAGGCGAATTTCAGGGATTAAAAATTCATAAAAAATATCTGCACAATTTTTTGACAGAACTCCTCGTTTTTAATTTATTTATCGAAATTGATATGAAAAAATCGAAAATTCTAATAATACGTCTAAGCACCTTTTAAAATATGTGTATTTCAGCCGATTTCAAAACTGCCCGCTACAATCGGAAAAGGGTTAAGTGGCGCTATCTTGCGTAATTTATCAGTAGTGCTGTAAAAGCGAGTACGATGTGCGCAGCGCCGAAAGTAAATGTAAATATTACGCAACAGAGCGGTCAAAAGTGTGTAAACTTAAAAATTGACGTTATGAGGGCGTAATGTAAATGTAAATTAAAATCTAGTACTTTCTCCGCGGATTAACTGACGTTGATTTGGACGCGCTGGGCCCGAAGACGGCACACCGCTCTTTCGCGGGTTCGACGGGTTTTCCTCCTCGAGAAATGTCAAAATGGCGTCTTCTCAGGACGCTTGGTATCTGTCGCTGTTGGGCTTAGCTGAAAGCTTTCGCACATCAAATCCTCCTAACATAAAGTCATGTATACAGTGCCTCCAGGCAGTTTTTAATTTTAAGCCACCCCCGAGAGTTGAAGCAAGGACGCACCTTCAGCTCGGGAACATCCTGCTCACGCATACAAAAAACATCGAACTAGCCCGTTCTCACCTTGAAAAAGCGGTAAGTCTCTATTTTTTAAACTCTCTGACTTCAGCATCACTCTTTTACTACCTTTCCCGTTTATTTCGAACCCAAAAACACACCAAAATCTTGACATTACATAGACGGGGATTTCCTAACCTGTATTCGTATTTTGACATCTCCCACCATTTTTACATTTTATTCTGAGGGGGCTATTTACTCAGCTTTTGTGACATAAGGTTGAGGTGAAATGCAATCTGAGGAGTGCTTGAATTTTTAGGGATATTTGTGGAAAATTTTACGGTATTTTGTTGTTTTTACAGTGGAGGCTTAGTCAAAACATAAACACGTTTGATGACGTCAAATTTGAGGCAGCTAGTGTCGTTGCTGAACTTTATGAGCAGCAGCAACAATCAAATCTCAGTAAACCGATTCTGAGGAAGGCCATAGAGCTGTCGCAGCATAATGTCTACTGGCATTGCAGACTTATTTTTCAGTTGGCAGTAAGTTTCGTTATTATTTAGATAATTGGAATTAACTAAGCTTGAAATTAGAATCCTTTAGCATAAGTTACGAATTTCAGGGTGTCTAGCGACTCGAGAAATTTGGGAATTCTTTAGCAGATTCGGGAAATCTGTGGTTATAAGTTTAAATTTGAAATTTGTATTTTCTGCGTAAGTTTATTATTATCATTATAACGTTATACGATTCAATGGTAAAAGTGTATTATGAGTTGAACGTCGTCGAGTTACTACTACTAGCCAATCAAAAGCTATTTTTTCCGATAAGTTTTTTATTGATAAATCCGAAATTTGGCAAGTCATTTTTTTTCTAGTACATTTTTGATCACATTATTTAGGCCTTAGAGATCCCATAGGGAGAGTTAAGATACTTACCTTCAAGTAGTTACTGCTCTATCGGAATTTTATAATTTTTATGGTGCGCGAAAAGTTTGACCAGTTCAATTTTTTATTAAATTATTTTTATCTAACTTTAATAACTAACCTTCCAAATCATTTATGATTTTCTTGTTTAAGCGTTTTCTGAATTATATATTAAATCGTCTTGAAAATAAAATTGTTATTTCAAAATAGCGTTAACTCGTGCAAATCAAAACTCATAAAAGTGTAACCAGTTCCGGTACAGCGGCGCCAATCAGATTTGGAGTACCACAAGTCTCAACTCTCCTAAATTCAGTTAAAGTCCCTAAAGTACCTTATTTTCAAGATTTGGTCCCTATGGTACCCTGTTTGCAGTCCATAATGGAATAAAAAAAATATATTATATAATCGAAGCTTTCAAGTCAAAAAAAGTAACAAATCAGGAAATTTCTAAAGGAGTAGCTTCAAAAATTAATCAAGACTGCTATTTAGTCCAGATCTGAACCTATTTCTGAATTGTTTAAAAATATTTAAGGGCATCTTTTAAGATTTTAGGGTATTTTAAAAACTTCTGAGGCATTTTCAAAAGCTTTTAATTTGAAATATTTTAGGGAATTTTAAAAGATTACGAGAAATCATTCATTAAGTTAAAGATATTTCAAAGCTTTTGAAATATTTTAGGTTAATACATAGTCAAGAATTTCGGACTGGATTTTATAATATTTTAATGGATTTAAAAAATGTATTCGCGAGAAGTGAGATATTTGATTATTTTTTGAAAATACAACCATCAAAATATTTTTATAAAGAAAACTATTCTTAAAGTTAAAAAGTTTCTAAAATTAATGTTAAAAATTTTTAATTAAAAAAAATTCATCCAGAAATATATTCTTTTTAAATCATTCTCATTTTAAATACAAACAATAGTTTTAGAAACGTTAAACATTAAAAATATATTTTTTAAATGAAAATATTTAATATATATATTGTATTTTAATAAATAAATAATATTTATAAACAAAAATTTCATTTTTAAATTGGGGAATTAAACATTAAACATTTTTTTAAACTAAAACTTGTAGTGTTATTAGTTTAATTAAAGATTTGCGCATATCAAGGCGTCGTAACGATAGGATGCCAACGCACGCGATCGCCTAGATGATACTTAACCAAAAATATAAACAACAAAAAGCTAAGTAAGAAGTAAGAACTAGAAAGTTTTAGATCGCGGAATTGAACCAGATGGAGCTAGAAGTTGGCCAAAACTAGAAGATGCTCGCTCGCTCCATCAAATCAAAAAATTCTGAGTAGAATGCAAACAAATTTTCAACTCTTCTTGATTCAAAATAAAAGTATTCTTGAGTTAAAATGCCTACTATTACATTGTATTTTTTTTTTGCTCGCCCGAGATAGAACTTTCATGATTTGATAAAGCGAGTGAGCACCTTTTAGTTTTGGCCAACTTCTAGCCTCATCTTGCTCAATTACGCAAGCAAGACTTTCTAACGCTAACTTCTCGGTTAGTTTTTTATTGCTTTTATTTTTGGTTAAGTAGCGTCAAGTCGTGTCGCGTGCGTTGGCACCCTACCGTTAGGACGCCTCGATATAATAAATAATAATTAATATGCTTTAAAAAGGTTTTTGTATTTTTAAAGTTTGATACTATTTTTCATTAGTAAATATAATCAGGGCTGCTGCACAGTCAATATTTGTCACTTTTTTTTCTCAACTCACTTTAGTCACTTTTTTAAATGAAAAAATCACATTAGTGACTTTTCTCTCAATAAATTAACTCTTGGGTTCATCGCTATTCAGCTCAGGTCTATACCTATTTCTGAATTTTATTGAATTCTTTTGAAAAATATCAGGGAATTTTGAAAGATTCCGTCAACTTTTTAATAGATTTCAATAATTTAAAAAAATGTTTAAGATTTTAAAGCATTTAAAAAACTTCTCAGGCATTTAAAGAGCTTTTAATTTGAAATATTTTAAGGAATTTTAAAAGGTCTAGAATTTCGGAAGATATTCACTGGATTTTATCATATTTTAGTGGTCGCTATTTTAATTTGAAATATATAATTTCAAGTAATATATCCCTATTTGAATTCTTATTAATCTATTTTGAGTTCTTTTAAATTCTTTTGAACTTTTAAAAGTTTTTATTTAATTTCGTAAAATAGAGTTAAAGACTCAGTTATTCAGTCTGAAAAGAAAAAAAAAATTAAGATTTTAAGCAGGGTCAGTTCTTCTTCATACTTCTGAATTTCATCAAAAAATTTCAATAAAATAGTCATTTTTATCTAAATAAATAAATGAATTTTACAGATGAAAAATTATCAGCCGAAAATGCAATGGTTTAATTTTCAGTTAAAAAAATAATTGTGAACCAAAATAAACACGGCTTTTAATTAAAAATATTTTTTCGTTGAAATATGAACTATTATATTTTACGTTCTTTGTTGAAGATTTATCTCTTGGGATTGAAATAAACTATTTTCGTGAAAATCAGTTTTTTTTTACATTAAAAATTATTTGGCTGAAAATTCAAATGGTCCATTTTTGGTTAAAAATTCGCCTCATTCAGTTTAAAAATCAACGATTCAGATAAAAATTAATGTATTCAATTGGAAATTCGTCTCTTTTGGCTTTTGGTTCAAAATTCGAATACTTTAAACAAATTTCAATACGTTGTTAAAAAATATATATTTTTAAATTGGACATTTGGTAGAAAGTTCATCTTCTTGTTTGAAAATTCAATATTTTTCGTTAGAAATTTTAATATTTAGTTCAAACTTTTTTTTGGTTAAAAATAATTTTCTAAATTGAAAATTGAGCCTTTTCGGTTAAAATGTTTTTCTTTGTAAAACTCATGTTTTTCGATAACAATTAATATTTCTTGTTAGAAATTTTAGTATTTAGTTCAAACTTTTTTTTTCAAAACTATTTTTTAAACTGAAAATTGAACCGTTTCAATTAAAATTTGTTTCTTTGTAGAATTCATGTTTTTGGATAAAAATTACTATTTTATTTACATTTGTATTTGATCATTAATTTTTCAACTTAAAAATCAAGTATATTATATAAAAGTCGCCTTTTTGTTTAAATTTAACTGTATTTTAGTTAATATTAAAGTATTTTTAGGTAGGAATATCAACTACTAAATTTTTCGTTGAAAATTCCTATTTTTTAAGTCAAAGTTATACTGCTTTGGAAATTTATGTATTTTGTTGAAAATTTGTTTTTCTAGTAGAAACTTAATCTTCCTATAGAAAAATTAATCAAATGAAAAAAAAATTGAATAATACAAATTACTTTTTTAATACCATTTTTTAAATATAAACTGCTGGCAGGAAGTATGGGACTACCTGCTTTTTGTTACTTGCATAAAATCATGTAATTTTTATGATAAATCAAATAACATTTTTTCTCAGAGTAGGATGAAAGCTACAATATTTATGTGTCCAATAATACTAGTGTTACCTATTTTAACCTTTTTTTTAAACATATTGCGAAAAATGTCTAAATAATCAAATTTCTCATTTTACAATTCATACACGTTTAAAATCGTTATTTATTTCAGAAATTCTATCATTAATAATCAAATCGTGATACTTACAAGTATCATTAAATATTTCTTTCCAAAAGTTGCCACATCACCCTTACTATAATTAATTTGAATGTAGAATTAAATTAACACTTATAAATGCTCTCAAATTAAAAATATTTGAAGTTTGTGCTCTTGAAATATGTAATTTGTATAGGTTCAGCGAAAAAATATTTTAGCTGTATATCTTGCTCTGCATAATATTTGTACGAAAAATTTAATTTTAATTATAAAAATTAATTAGGAAATTTAAAATTTAAATTTTAAAAAGTTATATTAAATATGATAAATAATTCTGTAAGTTGAAAAAAAAACTTCACTACGGAGAATTTCTCGCGTAATTCAAATAACGTATATTCAAAGAGAAATTGGAAAGTTTTTCTCCTTTTTTAAAATATTTTTCTTCACTTCAAAGGGTAATATCTGTGCAGAAACGACTTTGTAATCAGAATCATTTAAAGGATTATAAAATTTAGCGTCGAATTCACCCCGGTTGAAGTTATTTTAAGGAACGATAAAAATATTTGGCTTCAAAGGCAAAGATTTTTTTAGCAAAATGAACATCTTGTAATCTTGAGTTCAACTTCTTGGTATAGATTTAAAAAGTAGGATTTTCTCTTGATTTTCTGATTTAAACAATTTTGCAGAAACACTATTCTAGATCCTTAAAAATAACTTCAACTTAGGCGTCCTGCAAAGATATTCGACTTTACATTGAAGAAAAATTATCAAGCAAAAAAAAAAGTGTTCCTAAATTTTCAGTCGGTAGTGTAAATGTTTATCAATTGGATTAAATTATAATTTGAATAGGATTGGAATTATTTTAATTTAACAGTCACAAATTTAGGATCAGAGCGTCTACCCTACCTGGAAAACCTTGAATGGTTAAAAATTGATAGTTTTCAGTCGAAAATTCAAGTATCTGGTTGAAAATTAATGTATTTTGTTGAAAAGTCTTTCTTTGTCGAATTCAATTACTTCTGATTAAAAATTAAAACCTTTTACTTGGATGAAATATCAATTACTACATTTTTCTTTCAGAATTCATCTTTTTTGTAATGAAAATTTTATTACGTGGTAAAAAGTTCAACTCTTTCGTCGAAAATTAATTTTCTTTGTTTAAAGACTCATTATTTTAATTGATAATTCACCTCTGGTTGAAAAATGAGAGATTTCGTTATTTTTCTTAATTTTTGTTTTAACTGCAGATTTACTATTCCAGTTTATTATTTCATAAATTTAGTTAAAAATTCATCGTTTTGGTTGACAATGTAATCTTTTTCGCAAAATAATTTTTTATGTCGAGAATTATTTTTTTTGTAAACTAAAAATGTCATAATTTTCATTGAAAATCAATCACCTTAGTTAAAAGTTCAGGGGTTTTAAATTTTTTATCAGTATAAATTCTTCTTCTAAATTAATCTTTTTCTGTTAAAAATTTATCATTTATGTTGAAAATTTATTTCTTCGGTTGAAAATTCGACTATTAGAGTTAAATATTCATCATTTTAGTTGAAAATTTATCTTTTTGGTTGAAAGTTAAAAATCTTTTGTTGAAAATCTATCATTTTAGTTCAAAATTAAACTATTTGATTGATAAGTCATGTATTTTGTTAAAAAATTGTCTTTGTTGATATAAAATTAATGTTCTTGTTTCAAAATTCATCTTATTGGTTGAAGATTCCAGTATTCCAGCTAAAGATTCATAATTTTATTGGAAAATTAATCACTTTGGTGGACATTTTTTTGATGAAAAATTATTTTTTTTAACTGTAAATTAAACAATCTCATTTGTTGGTTGAAAACTGAGCATTTCTAGATCAAAATTCAACTATTTAGTTGAAAATTGATGTGTTTTAGTCGAAAATTGATCTTTTTGTTTGAAAATAAAACGACTTGGTTCAAACTTAAACTCTTTAGTTAAAAATTAATCACTGTAGTTAAAAAGTTTTTTTTGTGTGAAAAATTGATTTTTTAAACTGAAAATCAAACTATTTTAGTTCATTTTAATTTTAAAAATTGATCGTTTTTAGTTTAAAATACATCTATTTCGTTGAAACTTTTTTCTTCGAAAATAGAACTATTTGGTTAAGAGTTCATGAATTTTGTAGAAAAATCATATTCGGTGGTAGAAATTTAATCTTTTTGGTTGAAAATTCGACTATTTTGTTAAAAAGGCAATATTTTTACTTTAAAATTGAGGAATTTGTAGCGGTTTCAATTGAATTTAATATATTATCCACATTAATTTTACCTAAATATGCACTGAATTTTAAGTGTAAGAAGATATAATAGAACTTTAGTTGAATTATTATCGAAAGTCATAAAATTTAGGAATAAATTCAGGGGGAAAAACGTGGCATTGTCAGGGATTATTTTTACAGGATTTGAGTAGACACTCTGAGGATATATTTCTAGATAAAACGTATGTTTATATAAATATTTTCTTGTTATAGCAAATCCACGCGTCGGAGAAGGATTTCGTCGTGGCCAGTAGTCTTCTCGCAGTCGGAGTGGATTATTCCCACATAAGCAACGCCAATTACACCCGAGTTTTGTTTCTCTTAAGTAGATGTATGCTTATGTTAATAGACAAAAAATTCGCAGATGTTCATCCGCTTCTCACGACGGCCGGTCACCAAGTCGAAAATTGGCAAGGCAGTCCGCACCAAAAAGAATATCTGAAAGTGTACTACTTGGTTCTACAAGTATGTCATTTTCTAATGGCTGGCCAGGTAACTTATCCCAAAAATTTCATTTTATCATTTGTAATAGGGTGCCTACCCTACCTGGGAAACCTGGAATTGCCCGGGAACTTTTACATGCCTAGAAAAACCTGGAAATATCAGGACATTTTTTTTTAAGTCAGGCGATTTTTTCGAGGGCGTGGTTATTTATTTTTTCAATTGCAATATAAAATTGAATAATTATATGACTGTTTTCAACTATTTTGCTAAAAATTATCTTTGGTTTTATTTCGGGAATGAAAATTTAAATGCTTGATTGAAAATTAAATGAGCTATTTTGTGAAAAAAGAAATTTTTGCTGAAAATTAATTCTTTTTTTTATTGATATTTGAACTATTTTGTTGCAAAATTTTGTTTTTTATACAAAATTAACTCTAAACTGAAAATGTAACTACTCAATTGTTGAAGTTTTTTTTTTTTTTTAGTTGAAAACTTTGTGATAAAAAATTCAACTTTTCCAGTTGAAAATTTATAACTTTATTTAAAGATTCGTCTCTTTGTTTGAAAATGTAATTATTTTTGTTTAAATTAGTTTTTGTTTCGTTGAATATTATTCTTTTTAACTGAAAACTCACCTATTAAATTTTGGTTTGACTATTTCCCTTTTTCAGTTAAGAATCGTATTTTGTTGAAAATTCGTCGTTTTTATGTAGAAATTACCTTTCTTCAGGGTGGCCGCTGTACCGGGAAACCGGGAATTTTTTGAGAACAGGAAAAACCGGGAAATGACGTAATTTTCTTTACCGGAAATTTTACAAATTTTGTAGAAGAAAATTTATCCACGTTCGATTTCAACAGTTTTTAAATAATTATTTGAATTTTTATGTTTTTTAATTATGCCATTATTTAGTTTACACTGCGCAATTCAAAAATTTTCCATTAAAAATTTTTATTTTTAAGAATTTTTACATGCTTTTTTTAAAGGCTTGAACAAATAAAAAAAGCCTTTGTTGTTGAAAGTTTTGGATAAAAAAACATTTTTATTTAATACTTTAATATATTTTTTTAAATTTATCTGTACTTTAAGTATTAAAAAGTGAACATAAACGATTTGACAAAACGATTTTAAATCTGTTCAAAATTTAATAATATTCAGATTTTAACGTTAAAACTTAAACGATTTCAATTTGAAAATCTTAGTCATTTAACAAATGTGCACGTCTGACTAAAACTTTATTAACTATTTTCAACTTAAAAATAACTTCATAATAATGTATTCTCAATTAAAGGTTTTATGAACTTAAAATATTGTTTCAGTCTAAAATATTCCATTTTTAAACCATTTAATTTGAAATTTTTAATTAAAAAAAAAGATTAATTTTTGAATATTTAGCAATATTTGAATTTTTATTTAAGACAAGTAAATTGAAACTAAATATTTAAAACTAAAGAATCTTTAACTGAATTGTTTGACATAGAAAGCCTGGAATCGTTAAAATTTCGAAGAGCATTTAAACTTTGAATCCCACAATTTTAATCCTTCTATTTGAAAAATGCTTAATTCGTAAGTAAAATTTTTTAATTTTGATGTATAATTTACAAATGATCATTTGTAGAAAAAATTTGAGTAATTTTAAGAGATATTTATGAGTTTTAAAAAGATAAAAAATTATCATGAAAATTTTAGAAAGTTTTCTGAAAATCTTTTTTGAAAATTTGATTTAAATCTTTTAAAAACTTTTTAAATATTCTCTTAAAATAATTTTTCAAAATGAAAAATTATTTTTAATTTTCTTAGGAATCTTAAGAAAATGTTTTTATTCTTTTGAAGCCTACAAATAATAAATATTCAATTGTTATTTATACCTTCAAATTGTAAAGAAATGTTATAAAATTTGCAGGATTTTCTGAAAATTGTAGAACAAATTCAATTAAATTTGACAGATATTTAGAAGTTCTGAAAAAATTCCAACAAAATTTTAAACAAATTTAAAAGAACTTCTAGATTTCTCAAGATTTTGAAATAAAATGTTGAAGCTTTCCCAGGATGTTTGAACTACTTAAAAAGAAAATAATTGAATTTCTAATTTAAGAAGTATTCAGTTAAAATTTTTTTTCAATTTTTCAATATTTGATGTTTGTAGCTTCAAATTCCTAAAAATTATATAATTTTGAAAATTTTAAAGTTCATGGATTGATTTTTTAATTTAGAGCATTGCAAATGATAACGTGGATTTATAATGGTTTTTATTTATAATTCTTTTTTCTTGGTTGGTTTTTAATACTCTTTTTGGTTGAAAATTCAACTATTGGGAATGGTTAAACTGCGATACGCCACCTGGTGGCAAAAAATCCGAACTAGAAAGGATAGGTATGAATTTGAAGATGCATTATAATTTGTGCATAAAAGTGTTTTAACGATTTTTTGTGTGGAGTTTAAAGTATTTATTGGATAATAAAAATAAATCCTTATCGGAAACAAAGGGTTGTAGATGGAATTTACATATTATGGAGAGAAAAAAAAACACATTTTTTGATAGAAATGTTTTTTTAAAAGAAAACAATTATTGTTCTATTTATTATGATTTTCAAAAGATTATAAACTTAAATGGACTTATGAAGCAAAAATGATCTCAAAGTAAATTTCTATTAATTTGTACATGAAATATTAACTATTTAAGAATCTGATCTAAAAGTTAGGTTAGAATTCGTATTTAAATTCCAATCGTCTATTATTCGTATTCTCCGCATAATCTAGATAAAATTTGGCGCTACATACATTAATTAAAGTTTATTTAAGCTTGCAATGCATTGAAACTTACATGAAATAGTGAAATAAATGTTGTTTTTTTTTTAAACCTATTTGACAAAAATGTGTTTTCACTGTATAAAATGGAAATTCTATCTAAAACTTTGTTTTTAATGAAGATTTGTTTTCAGTATTCAAAAAATGTTTTATGCTTCAGAAAATAATCTTAAAAACATTGTTATGCAAAATTAAAGTACATCTTTAAAATTGTACCTACTCTTTCTAGTTCCAGTTTTCGGCAGCAGGTGGCGAAATGGTAGAGCACCATTCCCAACATGGTTGGAAATTTTTCTTTCTTAGTTAAAAATTTAATTATTTCTTTGAAAATTCATGTATTTTGTTGAAAAATCGTTTTTTTTTTAAGAAATTAATATTTTGTTTAAAAATTAATCTTCTGGTTTGAAAATGCTTCTGTTTACTTAAACATAAAACCACTTAGTTAACATTTAAAGCCTTTATTCAAGCGTTCATTTTTTTCATTTCGTCTATTCCAGTTGAAGATATATAATTTTAGGTAAAAATTTATCACTGCTTGAAAATTGTTATTGTTTTTTTTTGCTGGAAAATTAATTTCTTTTAGCTGAAAATTGAACTTCAATGTGTGGTTAAAAAATGATTTTTCTTAGTTGAAAATTCAACTATTTGGTTGAGAATTCATTTAATTTGCTGAAAAGATTTTTTTTAGAAACTTAATCTTTTTGTTTCAAGAGACGAATTCAAGAAATGATGATGTTTTTATTATTATTTAATTATAAATTAATCAATGGTGCTAATATATTTAAGAATATTTTGTAATATAATTTGTTAAAGCTTTATAAATTAAACATATTAATTGAATCCCTAGAAACTGAAAAAAAAATTATTTATAATAATCTAGCGAAACAGTAACTTCTTACGTAAATATCGGACTGACTGAATAATTAATTTGCATTTTTTTTAACAGGGAAAGAGTGTGAAACCTTGTTTAAAGCAACTTCAACAAAGCATACAGACCATCGTCTCTCCAAATTGGCCTTCGGACGAAGTCATTACGGGATCCAATATTGGAGATTTGTTTATTTGGATGCCAAAAGAACACCTCTACGTATTAGTGTACTTAGTAACCGTAATGCATTCCATGCAAACTGGTTACATGGAAAAGGCGCAAAAATACACGGACAAGGCTCTCACTCAAATCGAGAAACTAAAATGTGAGGATTCCCTATTAAAAAACAGGGTGGTCGCTGGACCAGGAAACTGGGAAATGCCAGTGAATTTATTTTTTGACCGTGAATTTTAGAAGTTGTTGGGAAAAAAAATCTATCATTCAGTTTTCAATGCGCAATTCGAAAATTGATAATAAAAACCTTTTCATTTTATCAACTGTAGATAAAAGTGAATATTTTTTAATGGATTTAATGTATTAAAAAGTGAATAATAATTTATTTGACAAAATGATTCTAAATCCGTTCAAAATTTAACAATCATCAGATTTGAATGTTTAAAATTAAACAATGTAAATGTCTGATTTAAAATTTATAATAAACTATTTTTAACTTAAAAATAACTTCATAATAATGTATTCGCAATCAAAGGCTTTTATTAAATTAAAAATATTGTTTCCGTATAAAATATTCCATTTTTAACCCAATCAATTTGAAATTTTTTAATTAAGAAAAAAAATAATTATTGAACATTTACACATATTTGATTGTTCATTTACGACGAGTGAATTGAAACCAAGTATTTAAAATCGAGCAATTTGAAATTGAATTATTTGACATAGAAAGCCTGGAATCTTTTAAATTTCGAAGATCTTTTAAAACTTCAACATTAAAACTTTAATTTTTGTATTTGAAAACTTTTTAATTCGTGAGTGAAATTGTTGAATTTTGATGCATAAATAACATTTGAAGACTTAGTATTTGTAGACAACATTTGACTAATTTTGAAAGATATTTAGAAGTTTTGAAAAGTTTCAAGAGTGCAGATTTTAAACAAAAATGAATGGTTGGGAACCATAAGGGTCTAACCCTTATTCGGAAATTTTTTCAGGAGACCGAAAAAACTGTTCACCGAGTACGTCTTGGGATAGCATTTTGAGCAACATTGTTGTTTTATTAAAAATAGTAAAATTGAATTTTTCCACTTTCTGAAAAAAGCACGACCCGTCGGACAGATTGAAACAAACAAAAATCAAAAGAAAAGAATATCCCGACCATTCAGCTTAGAAGATTTTTAAGAATTGTAAAAGGCTTCAAAAGAATAAAAAAATTATTTTAAGATTCCCAGGAAAATGATTTTTCATTTTGAAAAATTATCTTTAAAGAATATTTTAAAAGGATTTTAAAAATTTATGGAATAGTTATAAAATAATCTGGAATATTTTAAGGATTTTTCTTTAATTTGTAGGATTTAATTGTAGGAAAATTGATAAATATCTTTTAAAATATTTTTAAATATTCTCTTGAAATAACTTAAAAAAATAAAAAATTCTACATTTTTTGTTTGGAACCTGCAAAAATCCACATTTTGCTTGAATTTAGGCTGTGGCTATTTGCATCGAAATTTCGACACACAATCCGTTTACATTATTTGAAATCATTTCAAGTTTTCAATTAATTTTGAATTTCTGACAAAATTAAAAAAAAAAATTTTAATTTTTAAACCACTTCTAGATTTTTCAAAATTTTAAATGAAAATTTTAAAGCTTTTCAATGATGGTCTAACTGCTCAAAATGAAAATAATATAACATTTCATTTAAGAAGTGTGGAGTTAAGCAATTTAAATTTTTAATTTTTCTCGCTTGAAATTCCTAAAAATAATATAATTAAAATTTTTTAAAAGTTCTTTGATTAATTTTTTAATGTAGAGTATTGAAAATGATATTTTTGGAAATGAATCTGAATGGTTTTACTCTATGATTTATAATAGTTAAAAATGGTAAATTTGGCAGTTTATCTGTATTTCGTTTTAAATTGTTCAATTCAAAAATGTTATTACGTTCTACTTTATGCGTAAATTATTAAGCACTTGCGTACAACTGTTTGAGTGTTTTAATTTATAATTTATTTTTTATTACTTCAAATGGAAAAATTTTTAGCTTTAGAATTTTAATTTTGTAATTTTATTGGCCGTAAAAAATTTTTTGTGCATCGGGAAATAACCGGGAATTTATTTCTTCGATTAAAACGGCCAGCCTGAAAAATGAAACACCTGAATTAGAATTTGGGGTTTTTTAATGATTCTTTTTCATATTTCAGTTGTAGAGAATAAGCCGATCCTCTCCGTCTTTCAACTCATCTCTCTGGAACACATAGTGATGTGTCGACTCGTCATGGGAAATAAAAGTACAGCTCTTGCGGAAATTGCGCAAGCTTGTCAACTTTGCAGTCAACACCCGAAATTACTTCAAGCACACAGACCTCAATTGCACGCGCTCATTGGATTGTACGCAATGTCTATGAACTGTATGGAAGCGGCGGAAGCTCAATTCTTGGCGGCGTTACGAGTGAGCACTGTAATTAAAATTCAAAAGATATTTTTTCCCCATGAACTATTTCACCACAGGTCACGTAACTGTTTCTTTATTTTTTTTTTGTTGTTTTTTCAGACGACAGAGCGAGAATTGCAGACGTTTGCAAATTTGAATCTGGCGATAGTTTATCTGAGAACTAAAAGGGATCAGGAGTTGGGTGCTCTCTTAGAAAGAATCAATCCTGAATCTCTTCCGTCCCATTCGCATTCTCTGAGAGCAGCAGCGTATTACGTCCAAGGGCTTCAAGCTTTCTTTGGCGCTCGTTACAACGAAGCGAAGTATGTACTTTACATTTGTTTATTGTTGTTTTTTTTTCAGACAAATTGTCGAGTTTTTGTTCAGGGAATTTACTTCTGCTCGCAGTAAAAGCCAAGTTTTCATTTATTAAAAATTAATTTTTTTTTTGATCGAAGATGCATTATTTTCATTGAAAATTCATCACTGGTTGAAATTGTAACTACTTTGTTAAAAATCAATTTTTTAATCTAAAAATTTATCTACTGCAGTAGAAAATTTAACTATTATGCTGAAAATGCGTTTTTTTTTTTAGGAATTCGATTTTTAAGAGAAAATTGAAATAATCTAGTTTTAGTTGAAAATGTATTTTCTCCTTTTTTCAATTGTTATTTTTTTCTCTCATAAGCTGGAAAGTTTGAAGTTTGTTTTTTAATTATAAGCCTTTTTCATGCTTTTTTAGCATAAAACATTTTTGCATGAGAAAATACATTTCTGTTCTATTTTAAATTAAAATCTTATCTTTTTTTAACATGAAAGTTCAACTATTTGGCTAGAAATTAACATTTTTACTTAAAAATTTAACCATTTTTTTTTTAAATGTATGTATTTGGTGGAAAATTCGACTCTTTTTATAGAAAATTAATCTTTGTAATTCAAAATTCCTTTTTTTCATAAAAATTTCAACTATCCCAGTTGAAGATTCATCAATTTCGTTCAAAATTAATTTGTCCCACTCAAAATTCAAATGTTCCATTTTTACTTAAAAATCTTTTACTTTAAATATTCATAATTTCAATTAAAAATTCTAATCTTGGGTTGTGAAATGAACTATTTGGTTAAAAAATTGTTTTTTCTTTGGACGAAAAGGAATTTTTTCAAAAATTCGTTTCCTTTTTGGTTGAAAATTTTTTTTTCAACTGAAAACGTAACCTTATACCAGATAAATATTCCATACTATTAATTAAAAACTTATTTCTTTGGTAGAAATTAATCTTCTTGGTAGAAAATTAATCTTTTTAGTTTAAAGTTCAATTATTTCATGTAAATATTCATAATCTTATATGGATTATTAGCTAAAAATTCATCTGTTTCGTTTAAAATTAATTTTTGTCAACTTAAAATTTAATTATTTCAGTTTTGGTGAACAATTGATCTTTTTTTAGGTGAAATAAAGTTTTGTTTAGTTTAAAAATTCAACTATATCAGATGAAGATTCATTGGTTTTCTTGAAAACTCATGTTTTTGGTTTAAAATGTTTTTTTTTAATTGTATTTTTTGGTAGAAAATAATCTTTTTATTTATAAATTCATCTTTATGGTTACAAATTGAAGTATTTCAGTTAAAGATTCATCATTCTAGTTGCAGATTTATCTTTTTTGCCTAAAAATCAACTATTCTAGCTAATTTTTCTAACTGAAAGTTTAACTTTTGCATATTTTCTTGTTAATTGATATTTTCTAGTGGAAGATTCAAGCATTCTTTTCAAAATTCAGTTATTTTTAAATTGTTCGCTCTGTTGCGTTAACGGATGTTTAGAATGTACCTGTTAAATTAAAATAAATCTTTGAGTTTTGGGGAAAATATGAATATTTTATTTTTAATTGACCGGGAAAATTGAAAAGCTTGATCGGGAAATTGAAATCGTCCGCCGAATTCTTTGCTTGAGTATTCAACTATTTTGTCTCAACTATTTGCTTTAAAATTTCATTTTTTTTTGTGTGTAAAGTGCACCAGTTTCATAGAAAATTATTTTTTTGTGTGTTGAAAAGTCATATTTTTGGTTTTAAAATTCAATGTTTTGTAGAGGAAATTCGGCTTTCGGCTTGAAAGATCATCAATTCAGATAAATCTTTCTTTCTTGAGTGAAAAATCGTTACTTATTGAAAATTCATCCTTTGGATTCATTTTTTTTGTATAAATTTCACCTTTGATTGAAGTATAAATTATGACACTTTTTTATGGCAATTTATTTTTTTAGGTTGAAAATTCAACTATTATATTAAAAATATAATTATTTTCTTGAAAACTCAAGTATTTTGTTAAAAAAAACATCTTTCATGATTGAAAAAACATATTTGTTTAAAGTCAATTAATCAATTTTGAAAATTTTTAATTTATATCAAAAACTGTTTTATTCCGCTTATAAAAGATTTTATGTTAACAATATTAAAAGATTAAAATACTTTTTTTACATAATTTAGGTAGTGCCCCTTACATTGGGGCATATAATAACAACCTGATTTATTCTTTTTCAGGAGATATCTCCGGGAAACGTTAAAAATGGCGAATACGGAAGATTTGAACCGACTGACTTCGTGTAGTCTTGTTCTTTTGGGGCACATATTCCTTTCCTTGGGCAACAGCCGAGAATCTATGAATATGGTCACGCCGGCCATGCAATTAGCTTCTAAAATTCCGGATGTTCATGTACAACTTTGGGCTACTGCAATTCTTAAAGGTTTGCAT
>NC_046663.1:90394567-90399744 GCF_010883055.1 Belonocnema kinseyi | reverse complement strand
TTTTATAATTAAAGCTTGAAGCTGAAACATTTTAAAACATATTGAAAATTTTAAAACCGGCGACAAAATAATTTAAAGTAAAGCGTTTAAAATTGTGCCAGTTAGATTTCAAATCTTGATACGATTTTTTTTAGCAGTTTCAAATTTTAATTTTAAATCTTACCAATAAAAAAATGTTTAATGATTATTTGACCGATTTCAAATGAAACTTCGAATTGTCAGGGTTTACATAAAACTTTATTTACGCTGAATCTATACAAGTAAAATATTATGGAATTTTAGAGTGTTAAAAGTGCTCAAATTGGAACCATTTTTAATTTGAGTTTAAGAGCTTTGAAGAGTTTACTTTCAAATTTACATATAAAGCCGTTAATGGGCCACTAAAGAATCTTTTTTTCTACATCCAAAAATAAATTTTAAATCTTTCTCTCTTTTTTTTGTTAACAAATTTAGAAAAAAAACCCTACATTTTGAGCTATTTTGAGTTCTTTTTATGATGTCTAAAATCGAGCGGAGTTTTTTTATCGAAAATAAAGTGTTTTAGATGGAATTTACACCTTATACAGTGAAAAATAAATTTTTGGACCAAAAAATGTTTTTCGAGAAAAAAAAAATGTTGTCCCATTCATTGTAAATTTTAACACATTATAAGCTTAAATAAAATTTCTTCGATGTAAACATGAACTCAAAAGTATATTTTTCTCAAATTCATACATGAAATTATAACTTTCTGAAAAATCTGACCTAAAAGATAAATTTAAAAAACAATTTAAAAAATTGAAAATAATTTAAAAACATGAAACAACAATTGAATTAAAGAACTTAAAAAAGAGTTTAGATGTGTAAACATATGAAAAAATTACATTGAATTTAGTAACTTTGAAATGAGTTTGGAAAAATTCGAGGGCATTGGAAAGAATTTGATGAAATGCCCACGAATTTGAGGCGAATTTAAAACATAAATGCTTTTTAAAAACTCATTGTATTGAGTAAAATTGAGCGCATTTATAAGTATTCAAAAGGATTTAAAAGAATTCAGGATAAGTTAATAAGAGTTCAGGGAAAATTTCAAATAATTGCAAAAGTATTTGAAAATGTCGTGAAATCTTTGAAATTTAAAATATTATAACATGCTGAGAAGTTCTATGAAATATGATATCTTATAAAATACTTTGGAATCTTTTAAAACCCTATATAAATTATTTAAAGTTCTTGAAAATGTCTGGGAATCTAAAAAGATACCCTAAAATTTGGCAGGTCCCTTAAAATACTATAAAATGATTAAAATCAAAAACAAATTACATGTAATCTTTTAAAATCACCTAAAATATTTCAAAATTTTTAAAATCCTTTTACATCATTTAAAGCTCTTGAACTTGACAAGGTATTTGAAAAAATACCTTTAAAATATTTTAAATCCTTTATTCATTTTATCAATTGATCCTTAGGATCAATTAAATACAAACTTTTCAAAATTAAAAAAACTCAGTTGAATTAGGAATTGAGTAAATTTAGAAGAATTATAGATAATTAAAAAAAAATCAAAAGCATTCCAAAGAAATTAAAAGAATTCAGGATAAATGATCAAGAATTCAGTGTGGATTCCAAAAACTAATTCCAAAACTCTTCAAATTTTTGAAACTCTGAAATACCTCACTTCTCTTAGAATTTTGAAATCCTGAAAAGTTTATTAAAATTAAATATATTATTCTCAGAAACCTTATAAAATTCCTGTAAATTAATCAAAATAATATTATAAAACTGTGAATCTCTCAAAATTGTTTAAAATATTTCAAATCCTTTGAAATATTTTAAACTTCCTTGAAACTTTTAAAAGCTCTTGGAAATTTTATGGAATTTTAAAAAATACTTTACAATCCTCAAAATCTTTCTACATTATTGAAATCTATTAAAAATTACTCAGAATCTTCATAAATACAAATATATTGAATAGTAATTAACCTATGGGTTATTTATTGAAAGAAAAGTTACTATAGTGATTTAACTTTAAAAAAAGTAACCAAAAAGTGATTTGCGAAAAGAAAGTAACTAATAGTGTCTGTGTGGCAACCCCGATTATTTTTGACAGTTACGTCTTACAGAAATTCCCTGATTTTTGCTTTTTTTCAAAATGCCTGACTTGGAAGCTTTGATTTTATAAATTAAAAAAAAAAAAATCCATTATGGACTGTAAATATTGAAAATAGGGTACCTACCTGCTCTTTTTAGTTCTTAATTTTGCCACCAGATGGCGAATAAAAAATATTTTAGAGTGAAATAAACATACACTTTTTTAAATTACAGAGTTGCTACACATCAGGTAATTCTAGAAAGTCAGGGATTGTCAGGAAAAACTTGATATAATTAGGGAATTTTCAAAAAACTGAAGTTGAAGTTAATTTTATTATCATGTTTAAATATCGCAACTATTTAGTTTGGAAATTAATCCCTTTTAGTTAAGGATTCTAACTATTTTGTAAAAAATTTATCTTTTTTTATTGAAATATCAAAATTCGACTTTGCGATAGAATATTTAAACTTCTTGGCGTCTAATTTCCATTTTGAATGAAAAATCCTTTTAAAAATTCAAGTATTTGGTTGAAAAATCATTTACATTGATTTTATTGGAAATAAGTTTTTCTGAAAATTTAACTATATGTTAAAAATCCGTCCTTTTTGGTAGAAAGGCAATCTCAGTTGAAACTTGATCGTTTTAGTTCTAGATTAATTTCTTTGATTAAGAATTTGTCTATTTTGTTGAAAATTGGTTTCTTTTTTGATTGGAAATTTATTTTACTAACTGAAAATTCAAGTGTTTTATTTTTGGCAGAAAATTTATCTATTTGGTTAAAAAATTTTATGTTTTAGTTGAGGATTTATCATTTTAGTTGAAAGCTCACTTTAAAAATCCCGTTTATTGTAGAAAACTTACCTTTTTTGATAGAAATGTTAATTCTTTCGTTAAAAAGTGTTCTGTTTTGTACAAAATTTAACTATTCTATTTTTTGTTAAGAATTAATTCTTTTTTTATAGAAAATTCATCTTTTGGGTTAAAAATTCTTATTCTTATTTGAAAATTTATCACTGTGATGAAAAATTAATTTCTTTGGCTGAAAATTTGTTTATTTTTAGTTGAAAATTAATTTTGTTAAAAAATTTATGTTTTTTTTTAATTTACGCTTCTAACTGCAAATTAAACTATTCTAATTTTAGTTTTTAAATGTATCTTTTTTAATTGAAAATTTATATATTTCTTTCAAACTGTATCTTTTTTGGCAGAAAATTCATCTTTTGGGTTTAAAATTGATTTTTTAAAAATATTTATTTTGTGTTGAAAATTGATTGTTTTAACTGGAAATGTAATTTTTCTATTTTTGGTTAAAAAGTAATTTTTTAATGAAAAAAGCCAACTATTTTCTTAAAAATTCGTTTTTTTTTGCTGAATATTTTTTTTCTAACATTTGAACTAACAAATTTATCGAACAAATTGTAGTTGAAAATTGATCTTTTTTTTTGTAAGAAATTAATCTTTTGGGTTGAAGATACATTATTTTAGTTAAAAACAATTCCTTAGGTTTAAAATTTTTCTTTTTAATTTGAAAACTCAAATAAAAAGGGTTTGAAATGTATTTTAGAAACAAATTTGTCTGCATTAATTTTATTAACCTTCCATGTGTGTGGTTGATCTTATTGGGAATGGTTAAACTGCGATGCACCACCTGGTGACAAAAATTCGAATTGGAAAAAATAGGCACGATTTTAAATATGCATTTTAATTTGTCCATAAAAGTATTTTAACTTTTTTTTGTGAAGTTTAATCTCCTTTTTGGATCATAAAAACAGGTATTTATCGGAAAAAAGTGTTTTTAGATGGAATTTACATATTATAGAGTGAAGAAAAACCCTTTTTAACAGAAATATTTCTCTAAAATAAAACAATTATTGTTCTCTTTATTGTGATTTTCAAAAGATGATAAACTTAAATGGACTTATTTTGAAGCAAAAATGAACTCAAAGTAAATTTTTATTAATTTAAACATGAAATATTTAAAAATCTGATCTACAAGTTAGGTTTGTTTTTAGTATTCAATCACTGTTTTATACTTCAGAAAATAATCGTAAAAACATTGTTATGCAAAATTAAAATACATCTTTAAAATTGTACCTACTCTTTCTAGTTCCAGTTTTCGGCACCAGGTGACGAAATGGTAGACCACCATTCCCAATACCTGGAAGAACTGTTTGAATGCAAATAATACGTTTTCTATTACTTTGACTTTTTTTACCATTGAAATTAAAATAATGTAATTATTATGAATAAAGATAGAAAATACGATT
Organism: Belonocnema kinseyi; assembly: GCF_010883055.1. Lineage (NCBI taxonomy): Eukaryota > Metazoa > Arthropoda > Insecta > Hymenoptera > Cynipidae > Belonocnema > Belonocnema kinseyi. The sequence continues at coordinate 90,395,406 of NC_046663.1, read as the reverse complement.
GTTTAAATCCTAATTGAAAATGCTTAGAAATGTTCATTAAATTCTCAAAGCACATAAAGGCCGAGCATAATCTCACGATATTGAGAATTTCACGAACACTAGAGATATGAAATGCTTGATAAAAGACTCAAAAATTTTAATTTCTTGCAGATTTGTACAGAATATGTGGAGATCCGAACAGAGAAAACGAGGCATATCAAATGCACTGTAACTTCTCTCAGACACTGCTAAAGGATCATTTCCAAAGTACGCAAATGAGTGAGCACGCGCTCATTCAATGGACTGAAGGCCCAGTGCCAGCGTTACCCAGCATCCCTCCTCCTTCCACCTCCCAGGCGATTCTCTAACGCGAGTGAAAAGTTCTTCTGCGGATTTACTTAAATTCTCCGATTGCCTCGCGAATTCGTCATAGCTTTTAAGAACTCAGTGCTTCTCTCCAAGTAGACGGGGGGAGAGAGGCCTTGTGTAAAAAGCTTAATCGCTTGTCAGATTTTTGCAAGAGCCATTACAGAACGTTGACTTTGCGAAGAAGAAGAAGAAGAAGAAAACAAGGCTCTCGAGGATATACTATGGACCAGTAAAGTCAAAAAATTAATTTCACGCCTTCGAAGGGCTCGAGGGCTTTTATTTCGGGCCGCAGTTTTCAATTCGTAGCATTTTTACAGCCTTTTAGAAACTACTTCATTGTAGATGTTTAGCGTCTCCAAGACACTGTAAAGAAATCAAATAAGGAGTCAAACTTATTTTGTTACTCTATTTGTATTTATTTTTTGAGACAAACATCTGATATCGAGTCACCATAGCGTGGATTTTCCTTTGACTGAATACACTTGTCACGA
>NC_046663.1:90384732-90394467 GCF_010883055.1 Belonocnema kinseyi | reverse complement strand
AATGCGAGGAACGTTTTTTTCTTGAAACGTTAAAAGGCGATTTCTGATTGAAGTCATCATGTCCGATCACTCATTTTTTGGTCCCAAGTCATTCGCGAACGTACAAATTTCATTAAGATTGGCTGCCGTGAAAGTGATGAGAAGAAAATCTGATCGTGTAGCGATGTACAAAATAAATAGCGTGGACGTTAAAAGTGATGCGTGTGCAGAGTGCCTCAGAAAAATTGTGTGCTAGTATGCGTATCCGTTTATGCGAGAGAGGAGGACTGATTGATGAGCTTCGTCTGGTGTCTTTTGATGATGCGCTCTGTATTATCGAATCATTGATGTGAGTGGTGTAATTATTAATGTAATTTTAAAAGTTTAAGTATCACGACACATGTAGCGTAATGGGGCCTTAACGCTCAGTAGCTTAAACGGCAGAAAGATGGGCGGGCTGAGCTGATTTTCTGTGCGCTTTTAAGCCGCTAGTGCGTCTTGTAAATAATTTGACTATGAGAGATGTCACAAATTATAAAATAATCGTAACATGACAATGTAATTTATTTAATTTTATCGAGACTTTCTAGCACTTGGCAAACAAGAAATTGAACCAGTTTTTATAAAAAGATTCAACATTGTCGTCATTATTATCCTTCAATTTTTCTCCTCCGTAATTTATAAAGTCGCAACGACATTCTTGGGAATTATAATTACAACAAAGAATCTAAGGATCAAATGAAAGTAAAGGTTGTTTGTCATTTGAATAAAAAATAAAATAAAAAACTAGGTTGTCTTGTCATAATGTGAAGAGACATTTAAGAGTGGATTGTACAATTTGATGGTTAGATTCTTTTTTTATTTCCAAGAATTTCGTCGTTGTCTTGAATGTTGGACGTTAAAGAGGAATTTTGAATTATTCTGAATTTAATTTCCTAAATTTTATATTATAAATGATTAATTCACACTGACACACAAGGACAGAACATCTTACTTTAACACAAAAAGTAGAAATTGACATAACAAATTAAATGTGATTCGATTGTTCAAAGAATAGGTTTGAAAATAAGAGAAAAAATACTTTTTCAGCCATTTATTTAGACTTTTCTTGTTGAAGAATAGAGAGAATGTGAGGATCATAGAGTTTTTTAGGTTTTAACTGTTATTTAGTGTTTTAAGCTTATAATTACTACTTCCAGCAACAGTATCAAAGTGCTTCAATAAAAAAAGTCTAAAGTAAATATATTTTTAAATTAACATTATGTCAAACTGAGGTAAATTAAACATCTTCGAGTAATGAATGAAAGTGTCGGTGTATGAATTGGAATTTAATCTTTTATAATTTGTGATCAGAGAATAATGAAAATATGTGGTAGTCTAACTGTACATTTTTTCCAAGAAAAGAAATTGTAGTCAATAAATGGGCGCAATTTCCAGAATAATGGGTTTGAAATTTATTCGAACCTCTCCTACTCACAAAATTGAGTCATATTGCTTCTATAATAATGCATTTATTTCTTCAAAAAACTGGGATTAAAATAAGAATTGTTCCTTCTCTTTCTTTTTTTAAATACTCATCTATATATCTCATAACATATGATCTGTTCATCATAATTTTGGAACTGATAAGGCTGAATTTTGAATTCCTGCGGAAACTTTACACTTAGAAATGAGAAAATTACAGTCTTATGAAATGTCGTTAGTTTTACAACCGTCGACTGACTTTATTTTACAATAACTTATACTTCATTTTTATAACTTAAAAATCATTTCTACAAATTTGCGTATCCGGAAATCTAATGTCTGTACCATACTTGCAACGTTTGCATGCGTTTTATTTTCTTTTGCAGTTGCAAAACTCCATACATTAGAGCCTCGGCCGTTGGGGGACAACCTGGAAAAGAAAATTTTAATTAGGAAGTATTCAATTAATAGGAAAATTGAAACCTGGAATTTGTTTACATCTAGAAAAACATGGAAATGTCATGACATTTTTTTTAAAGTCAGAGAATTTAGCCGAGAGCGTACTTAATATGTTTTAAATTGCAATATTAAATTGAATAACAATGACTCTTCATTTGTAAAAGTAGATTTGTATTTATTAAAGAATTTTGTTCAAAGCTCGTTTTTTTTTAAATTAATTTTTTTTACATGAAAATTCAACTATTCTGTTTTATGTTGAACTTTGATCGGCTATAGTTGGAAAACCAAGTATATGGTTGAAAATTTATAATTTTTTTCTTGAATTACATCGTTTTTTATTAAAAATGTTGATCTTTTTTGGTTCAAATATCAACCCCTTGTTTGAGATTAGACACGGCGGAGATAAATTCTAATTTTATACAATATTCGTTAATACAATTTTAATATAGTGAATTAGCATCGTTATATTATTCTGAGTAAATCAAAAAAAAAGGTTGATAAAAATCGGTCGATATTTTGAATCTCAGCCGCATAGGTTCCTATTCCCCAAAAGAGAACGTGTTTTCTTCCTTGTAATTGTACCGACAGATTACCTCACAGAGATGTCTTCTATTTCCCAAAAGTGTTCATATTTTGAGATTATTTAATTCCTTCTATTACATTCACAAAATGTGTAATAAAGTGTTTTAATTCCTTCATGTGGGATATAAGTTTTGAAAGTTTAATTTTATCAATTCAAGTCCGTCTCTCTAGAGTTAAAATTATTTTAATTCACACATTTAAATAGAATTTTTTGATGCATTTTTAAGACGTTTAAATGAAACATTAAAATGTAAATAAATATAAATTTGAATATTTTTCGAAGTTATAAGTTTTAGAAATATTTAATAATAAAACATAGGTTAAATAAATGCTTTCGTTAAATTTTACTAAGTCGATTGAGAGGAATAGAATTTTAACTTCTGTTCCCGTTGGGGGATTTTTAGACGGAGGGAAAATCGCGTATTCGTAGGAATAAAAATTCTTAATTTTTCAGAGTTTAACGCTTATTGCTGGGTTCCTGACTCTTTTACGAATCCAAGCATACCACACAACTAATAATTGTTAACAATAGTTATTCATTAACTAACCGTAAAGAGTCGGAATAAAGTTTGTGACGTTGAAAATGCTCTTTTTCAATTTTCGTCTGATCGAAACATATGGTATAGATAAATTCGAAATATAGTTGATATAAAATACAAATTTGGATTGCAATTTCTCATTCTACTAGAAAAAGATGTTTTTTATATAAGAATCTTATTTTTTTATTGTTAAATAATCGTTACAAACCGTGAAATTATTCTTCAAAAGTAGGGTAACTTTGACCAAGTATGTTTTTAATATCAATATCAATTATTAAAATTTGTGCTAGCAGTGCTAGCCTAGTACAGATTGCCGGAGTCGCAGTACTGGGCATCTATACGCGATAAGTACTGGCTGGTAACGCTTCACAATGCTGCCTTGTACTGGTTCTGTACAGGCAAACCGCCGGCGGTCGTTTTCGTACGTTTTTCATAAAGGATCTAGCCTGTTAATTTTCTAAATTTTAGAAATAATCATCACAAAGCGTAATTTGTTGTAATTAACATTTTATTTGTAAAACGTTGCTGTGTTAGGCTGGCGAATTGTTTAAAATTTATAGAATTTATTCACACTAAAATTATGAATAATCAATTCAATACATAATAGGGCAAACAATGTTCTAGAATTTCTGAAGATATGATACGATTTTACAGGAAGTACGAGGTTTTAAAATATTTCAAAATATTCAACATTATCTAATAAGGTTTTTAAAGACTGTCTATGATTTCGAGGGATTTAACAACTATAAATGTACTTCAATACATTTTCCATGCAGTCGTAAAATATAATGACAATATTTTCTGACACTTTTAAATATTCCATGGCATTTTCCAGATATATAAACAATTTCAAGGGATTCCCAAGGGTTTTAATAAATGTATGGAGTTTTAAAATTTTAATGCATTTCACAGAATTGTTTGTGACGACCTGAAGAGATTTTCAAATATTTTGTACAATTCATTTGGAGTTCACCCTGAAATCTTATTAATTTATCGTAAATCCTATTGCGTTATTGTTATTTTATTTTGAGTTCTTCTAAATTCACTCAATTCTACCCAATCGAATTACTTTTTCCATATTTGAAAATTGTTTTCAATTCACTTGATTTCTTTTTTAAATACAGCTAGAATGTTTATGAATTAAATATAACTTTTCTTAATTTCTTAAAATTTTTGCAAATTCACTAAAAATGTGTCTCAAAGAAAGTTATGAATATTTAAGCTTCCAAACGCGAGGAATGCAACAAAAACAAAATTTGTCAAATATTTTTTTTTGAAAGTGTTAAAATTTCTAAAGAAATATTTCAGTATATTTCGAAACTATCTCCATGATATGCTTCGATCAGACGATAATTCATATAGAGCATATTAAAAATTTCAAACTTTATTTCAACTTCTTACCACTATTTTATATGAAAGCATTGTTTACAATTATAAATCATATGTTATACTTGGATTGGATTGTTAAGCTTTTGGAGACATGTCGAAACTGTTGTTAAATATCGAGCTTCAAGAGTGAAATACAGTTTATTATATCAAAAATAGGCTTGGCCAAACTTACCCTACTTTTTAAGAATTATTAGATTCAATTTTGCATGCAAAAAGTGACTCCTAAAAATATATACCATTCGAATCAGAATTTCAGGAAACGCCCAAATCCGTTGAACGTCAGAGTAGTATTTTCAGTATATTTCTTGGGAACTTTAAAATTTCGTTCATTTCATTGGCGGCTAAAGAAAAAATTCAGAAATGAAAACTTTGAAAATGAAAACTTTCCGGGGTGACGTAGACTCGTAGAGGGTATGCATTGCATTGAGTACAACAGCGTGGGTGTGCCTAACGCTCTCTCTAGGATTTCGCCGCTAGGATCGGTAGTTACTTGCCTTAAATTTAACCCAAAAATTCTTTTCGTTTAAGCTTGTTTTTTTAGTGTTTATTTAATAGCAATAATTCTTTCATACATGTTAATCTTTTCAGCAAAACTTTACCTACGTTCATGTTTATATACAATTTTCGAAATAATCATTACAAGCCGAGAAATTGGCCATCAAAAGTAGGGTAACTTTGACCAATCATATTTTTAATATAATAAACATTATTTCACTTTTGATTAAACATAGACATTGCTCGTTATTTTCCTAATCCAGACATACCGCATAAGTCATATATTTCCCAACATTTTCGGAGAAATTACACCTAGACGACATGTCTCCAAAAGCCCATGTACACAGCCCTCTTAAGAATGAAGATTTAATTATTTTATTCAGTTATTTTTTTGTTAAAAATTAATTTTTTGTTGTCAAATAATCATAATTTTATATGAAAATTCATCTCCTTGAAAGAAAAAAATGAGCTGTTTTGTTCAAAATTTATTTTTTCGTTAGCTGAAAATTAATTTTTTCACTGAAAATTTAACTATTCCAATTCCAAATTTTTATATTTTGTTGAAAATTTGTTTGTGTTTTTATTATTGGAAAATGATTTTTTACTGAAATTTAACTATTCAATATTTGGTTGACAATTTATCTTTTTAGTTAAAAATTCATACATTTTCTATAAAATATATCATTTTAGTTGAAAATTAATCCTTTTTGTTTAAGAACAACTATTCCATTTTTTATGTTATTGTTTGATCAGATGAAATGTATTAAATAAAATTTTGCTTTAATTATTATTCAAATTCATGGGATTTAGAGACAAATTCAAGAAATGATTAATTATGTTTTCAGCATTATTTAATTATTTAATTAAGCTATCGCGCTAAAAGATTGAAGAATATCTTATAATATTAATTAATTCCGAGAAACTAAAAAGAACATTATTTATAATAAACTTGCGAAAAATAATTCATGGAATAAGCTTGAGACGCCTGGGAAAAACCGGGAATTGTCAGGGATTTTTTCCCAGGATTTGAGTAGATACCCTGTGAAGAAAAAAAAAAGGGAATATGTGATTTTTTTCGAAAACGGGACGAAAAAATGTATGAGTAAAAAAACATGTAAGAAGTTGCCTTTTTCCTATGTTAAATCAATGAAAAACTTTGGGACACGTGTTAATAAGTTTCCATATCTCTCGAACTCTTATTCCAGGTTTTTAAACGATCTTCCCGGTGAATTAAATTTTAAAGTTTAAGTTCTCAAAACTGAATTTATAATTTGAAATAATACCTATTTTAAGCAAGAACATCGAAATTTACAAATTTAACCAAGAATGATGAAATTCTACATTTGAAGATTGACGTTTTTAAACATTTAAATTACAAAATTAAACATTGGTAATAAAAATATTAAAAATTGTACATATAATCAAAAAGTAGAGGCCATGAAAATTGAAATTTTTTTATTTCTAGGTCTTTAAACAGAAAACAATTAAAATTTAACATTGACTCATTCATAAATGTTTGAACTAAAACTTACCAGTTTTTAACGCGTTCAATTTAATTATTTAACCTATGAAGACCTTCAGTTGGAAACGGTACAACTTTGAAAAATAAAATTTTAAACAATACTGTTTTTAATGCAAAAAATTTTAAACTTTTTAATGCAAAATTTTCTAAAACTAAACGTTTATATTTAAAATTGTTCATTGCAATTTAAAATTAAGCTTTACTATATCATTTGGAAGGATTTATTTATTCGATTTCACTTACTACTATAATTTAAAATTATGAAATTTTGAGCATATTCAATTAAAAATAGACAATACAATAATAGTTATTAAAGTATTAAATGGCTTTAGATTATAACTCGGCAACGTTGAACGATTTCAATTAATTACTGGACAGTTTTGAATGTTTCAATATGAAATTATTGAACACTCAATGGAAATTAATTTAAAATAATTTCAAAATCTTGAAAGTTCAATTTTCCCTTAAATATTTAAGGCTTTCAATGTTAAATTACTCAAATATTACATTTTTAAATTTGAAATTGTCCAATTTTTAGGACTTGAATGTAAAAATGTGATAAATCCATGGTAGTGTTTAAAACAAAATTGTTGAATTTGCAACTAATTAGGCCTTTATTTCTCAAGTATATACCCTTAAGAAATTAAAATGTTATATCCAACAATTTTGTATATACTCAAGAATATTAAATTGGAAATCTAATAGGAGGCTAACTATTAAAAAAAAAGAAAAAAAGTGAAAAAGCGACTTCTTAGGGATCGTACCTAAATGATGTAACAGCTAAAGGGGGGGGGGGGGATTTTGGGAATTTTCTTTGACAGGAATTTAGAAAAAAAATCATGTAAAAGTCAGGAAATTTCTATAACTGTAAATAAATGTCAAGAAAAATAAAATATTTTTTCTAATCTCAAATTGTTTTATTCCTCTTATAATAAACTCTAGAAAAAAATTAAAGAGTTTCAGATTCTGGACTTTGAATATTAATGATCAGAGAAAATGAAAAATTGGTCAGGGAAAAATGAGGAAATTAAAAAAATTAAGTTTTGCGGTAATATTGATATAATATTCTTGCTAGTAAATTATTTACCTTGCATTGATATTTATATTTTTTTGTAGTTGCTTCGTCCTGAAGATTACTTTTTTATTTGTAAATTATCTTTCTTGAATAAAAATGCAACTGTTTGTTTAAAAATACAACAATTTTGTTAAAGAGTCATTCTTTTTGGTTGAAAATACATCTTTTTAGGTTAAAATTATATTATTATTTTGAGAATTTAATTATTTGCTTAAAAAGTCACTTTTTGTTTTGTTTAAAATAAATAAATTTTAAATTAGTATTTGAAATATTGTTTTGTTCCGTGTATGGAAGATCCTGTGTTAAAAATATTACAAGATTAAAATGCTAGTATCTGAATGTTATTGATCAGGGAAAATGAAAAATTGGCCAAGGGAAAATCAAGGAAACTTTTAACTTTCTGAAAATGAAATTTTTTTACAATAATTGGCCTTAAAAATTAAACAAATTTGAATTCGAAATATTTACAGCTGCAAGACTTCGAGTACTGATTGAATACGTTCTTCTACAAAAACTAGAAGAATTAAAAAAATTCCAGACCAGAAAACACACCTCACACAAGTTAACTCCAAGGTATTGTAAATTGCAATTTCGAATAAAAATTTGTTTTTTTTTTCAACTGAAAAAAGGTGAAAAAGTGACAAGTTTTATGATAGATGACAAAAAGGTGAAACTTTTTCATGGCTGCAAGTGATTTGTTACGTAATATTAGAAATCTCAGCTAATTAATTCCTCAATTGATTCTTGAGATAGAATATATAAATAATATGCAAATAATAAATAAAATTTGAGCTTATTGTTCAGATTTTATACCTGGTACGTAAATATCCACGGGAATGATTCTGTCGCACCCTCGGACAACAGAATAACTGTAGTGGTAGTAACCACCTCCATTTGCACAGCTTCCCATCGAAATGACCCATTTTGGATCGGGCATTTGATCATAAACTCTCCTCAAAGCTGGGGCCATTTTATTAGTTAAAGTTCCTGCGACGATGATAACGTCAGCTTGCCTCGGAGAAGCTCGAAACACAACTCCGTATCTGTCCATGTCATATCTTGGAGCTGCAATGTGCATCATCTCGACGGCACAGCAAGCCAAGCCGAAAGTCAAGGGCCATAAGGAACTTTTGCGCCCCCAATTGAGAATATCATCCAATCTTGCCAACGCATATTCGGCTTTTGTTTGTGTATTTTGGAAAGGACTGTAAGGTTCCTTCTCTACCTTTTTGGGCAAGGATTCTTCCTTCTGGCTTGACTCAGTTGTTGTGAGAGTTCTTGACTGATTGGCGACTGGGACGCGGCATATTGCGGGAGTGTTCCGGACCAAGGACGCCAGTCCTTGCTGGACGTTGTCTGAATTGAAAAATAAGTAGCAATATGTTCAACTTATTGCAGGTTTTTAAATATCCTAATTTGAACAATAAGATCTCGAATACTGAGGCCTTTTTCCGAATGCAGGGATTATAAAAAAAGAAAAATTAACTCAAAAAGGGGAAACGGGGAAAAAATTTCACGAAAAAAGAGGATAAATACAGAAAAGAAGAAACAATCTTTTTATAAGAAATTGTACAGTTTTTAAATAACTTTACATGATTTTTAAAAATTTAAGATTTTTTTAATTGGACATACTTATTTCGTTGAAAATCCATTCAAGACGATATCAAAAAGACTGAGAAAACATCAAATTGGCCAAATAAGCAAAAATCCCTTCATTATTAATTAAATCATGATACGCACGCGGGCGAACCGCATGTTTACGTCGCCTCCTTTTTTTACACAAATAATTTTATATCAAATAACCGTTTCTTATAATATAAAAGGTAAAACATTTTATTTTGTATTCGCCAAAAATTTTCAAAGAAAGCACCCATAAATAAACTCATTTTTTTGCGAACATAAGTCGTCTTCGCGAAACATTTGGGAATATTTTAAAGTCTTTGTAAAGTGTTTAAGATCCTTCACATTTTTTAAATCTTGAAATTTCTGCGAAATCTTTGTGAAATTATTGAAAAATCTGGTAAAATCAGTCAAGTTTGTGAAAACTTTTGAAACATTATACAAAATTTGAAATTATTTGAAATCTTTGATTTTTATGAAATCCTTGAAATATTTAAAACTTTCTGATATACGAGGGTAGTTCAATAAGTCATTAGAATGAAGTATAAAAACAATTTTTTTTGGGTAATTTTTTTTTTATTTTTCAACATAATCTCCTTGGAGCTCTATAC
>NC_046663.1:90360301-90384632 GCF_010883055.1 Belonocnema kinseyi | reverse complement strand
ATATCTAGTCGGGAGTGGTGCTGACTGAAAACAAATGATTTGGAGCGATTCGCGCGCCATCTGTTGGTCATTCTAAGGACTTATTGAACTACCCTCGTATTTTGTATTAATTTGAAATCGTCAAAATATTTAAAATCTTTTTTTAATCTTTATTTGTGAAATCTTTTGTGTTCGTTTGAAATCATTGAAATGTTTTGGGATATTTTCAAAACTGAAAAATTTTGAAATTGTTTCAAATTTAGTGTGATGTGCCCTCTCTGAAATCTTTGAACTTCTTGAAATCTTTTTAAATCCTTATGAATTCTTTGAAATATTTTTGAAACTGTTCTAAAATCTTTTTTCTGCACTTAGAATCATTAAACATTTTAAATCTTTAAAATGGTCAAAATCCTTTCAAATATTATTAATGCTTTGAAACATTTTGAAATTTTTAGAATTTATTTGCGACCATTTGAAATCTGGTGTATACTTAAAAACCGAGCAACAACTCCTCGAAAAGTCCATTATATAGCCATGGTTCATTCTAATACTGAAACTGAATTAAAATCAAAGTTTTCAACTAATAATTTTTATAATTTGTAAGTTGAATATCACAAAGAAATGTATACTTTAAAGAAGAAATTAAAAACTTAAGAGATTATTCACAATATCAAAGTATGTTCATTGAAATCTGTAAAATAAATAGGACAGTCTGCAAAAAGTACCCTGAAATCTCTTTATTTATTCTGTAATGAACAAAAGATAAATTATATATCGATCAATAAAAAACTTTTCAATAGCAAGATTGCTTCTAAATGAGATGCTTTTTTCATAACAGACTAAAAGATTTAAATAAATTTTCACATTTCAATAAAATAAATGTTTTAAAAGCAAAAAACTCAAATTAAAGGTTCAAATGAAAAATTCAAGGAGATTTCCAAGTTTTCAAGGCTTAAAAAATCAAAGAGATTTCCAGGTCTTCAAGGTATCAAGGAACACCCTGTTATTAAAAACAAAATATTTGAAAATTAACATTAACAAAATTTTAAATAATAAGAGTGCTGCAAATTAAAAAAAAATCTCTTGAAATTCTTTGGAATTTTCAACATAAGTTAACATCCTTTGAAATTTGCCGCATTTCTTCAGCATATCCCTTGAAACTGTTGAAATCCGAAAAATCCACTAAAATAAATTGTAATTTATTCCGATATATAAAGTTTTCTAGCAATTGGGTAAAATCCCGTGAAATCGTAAAAATCGATTTAAATAAGTAGAAAACATATGAGATTCTTTGGATATAAATTAAATTAAAATTATTTATTAAATTTATCTAAAAAATGTCCAATATTAAAAACATAAAGCATTTAAAATACATCAAATCAAAATTTTAAATATACGAAGTTTTGAATTTTTTGAACCGAAATCTCTTCAATTCTTCGAAATATTTTAATTCTTAAAAATTTTGGTGTGTTCTTCAAAGCCCTTGAAATTATTGAGATCCGTAGGAAACCCTTGAAATAAAATTTAATTTGTTCCCTAAAGTTCTTTAAAAATTCGGTAAAACTTTTGAAATTTTTGGAAATCATAAAAATCCATTACTATATGTATGTAGACATCATTTGAAATTCCATAAATATAAATTGAATTGAAATTTTTTTCTAATATTAAAAATATTAAACTATTTAAAAATTCATTACATCAAATTTTTCAGTATTAAGAGTTTTAAATATTAGTTGCAAATTATTAGTTCTACTTAGTAAGATAGGTTTGAAAATTTTTTTTTTTGCTTCTTTTATATTTGTAAATCAGTATCAACTTTAAATTTTTTAAATTTTGATAAGTATATATTAAATATGATATGGAATATATATTCACAGAAAACATATTTAATACATACTAAAAACTGCGATTAAATTTGCCGAACTGTTAAAAGCTGGTTTTTGGTAGTTTTTGAAAATTGTTGAAATTTCAGAAAATCTTAAATTTGCATTCAATTAAAAAATGCCATCAAGATCAGTTGCAAATCTTGTAATTCTTGCTTGAATTTTGTTCACATCGAAAAATAATTGTAATAATGTGTCTAACATAACGACAACCCTTATTCAAATTTAAACTAAAGAATCTTCAAAGTGGACAGAAAGACCATCGTATTTTATTATAGTTAATTTCAGAATAAAAATATGTATCAAGTTAATTTCTGCAATGGTCTATTTGTAAAGAATACAAAAAAGTGACATTAATTTAATATTTTCGTGGCCTGAACCGTTAAAGAAGAAACTTTGAGGTTAGAATCATACATTTTATAGTCTTCTAATTTAATCCTTATATATTAAAGTCACTTTTTTGTATGCTACACAAATAGACCATTCATTAGACTAACTTTAGACATATTTTTTAGACCAAAAATACGGAAAAGATGAATATGTGTTTGTTGTTGCACTTGCTGAGGGGAAAACAAACCATTTTTTTTAGACATTGTAAATTAAAATACCTCATAATGATATTTACATTTTTTGTACAGCATTCGTGTCAATAATCAATAAATCAACAAAAAAATGCATTGTACTTATTATTATTATGAAACCTACTAAATACTTTTTTTCTGATACAAGAAATGAACCTCTTCTAAATATTTTTCTTCTTTGTTTTTGACTTTTTGGAGCGTTCGTGCCAGCAATCAATATATTGCCAAAAAAGAAAGCTATGTACTTATTATGAATGCAAGTGCTATCAGATTCTTTTTGCCTGGTACCAGAAATGAACCTTTTCTATCCCAAATATTTTGGCAAGTGCCAGAATGAAAATCTTGAAACTCTATACATCAGAGCTTACAGGTTATGTGAGTTTTCTTTACTATTTCTAAGTTGTTATAGTTATATCAAAGGCTAGGATATATGAATAAAACAATTAATATAATTTATAGCCCTTATATAAGCCAAATAATAGTGCGTCTCAAATGAAATAGTTACAAACGTATGTTTTGATTTTGGAGCAATGGACATTAACTTTGGATTTTGGTTCTAAATTTGAAGGTGATTCAAGATGAATTATTTTTCCAAGTGAAAAGAACTTGTTAAATTTATGAAAATTAGTCAAGCTGAGACTCAAAGATGTGAAAAAGGCCCGAATTTGAATAAAAACTTACGGTTAGATACGATCGAGCGCAACATCTTCCCACACGTCCTGGTGACGTCATAGGACAGTGCTGTCGAAATAGGGCGCCCCGTCATATTTTACGAAAACTGTTCTTAAATTTGTCATGAAATTTATTTCTCGCCAAAGTGTTCATATTTCTCCTTTTAGAAATTGTAGTTTAGAATTAACCCACGAAAAATAGAACAAGTTAACATTTTATTAAAATATATTTGAATCACTTAACAATATTTACATTACGCATGTGCGTGAGATGGTTCTTCTTGGTTTCCCAGACATTTTGGGCATTTTCGGTCGAAACGTAAAGCGCCTAAATGTCAAAATGCGTGCCATAAAAGTTATAATAAACACAGTAAATATTTAGTTGATACAATTTAGACTATTTCATCGTACATTAATATCTTTCTGGACTGAAGTTTGTGAATTTAACAGGAGTTTGTGTAAAAATTTAACCTTAAAAGTGATGGACGCAAAGTGTAAACAGAGGTGTAAATAAGCCTTCTGTTTCGTTTTTTAAAACATAATTACGGAGCGATTTTTTATTATTCAATGATGGAAGAGGATAAACTTGCCTTCGTTCACCTGTCGACTGAATCAAAAGTTCTAAATGTTCCATACGCCTTGGATTCTTCTGCCGAGGGTCTTTGCATCAAAGTAAATATGAATATGTTTATTTGTTGTAATTTCACCGCGAATTAAAGAAATGGCGTGTCTTTTTTGTTTTTACTTTTTTCATTTGTTTCTTCATGTTTTATTCTGAATTTGCTGTTGGAAGATCTCTAGACTACTAATAAACTATTATGTATAAGAGATAATTATACTTGTTTGTACTTTACAAGTATTTTTATCGATTTACATTCAGATATTTCTCTATCTCTTTATATTTTTCCGGCGTTTACGTTATGGCTCATTTCAATGTTTAAATGAACGACATATTTTTCCCAATTTTATTTTATCAAAAATATTGTTCTAACTACCAATACAATAATGCATTCGAAGTTTCATCTTGTAATCTGTTATTTGTAATATAAATTGAACCAATCTCTCTTAAATTACTATTTTCCTATTTAAATGTTTAGTTATTAATTATAATAATCTATCACTTATAATATATTAATCTACATATCATTATAGTGTTCTACAGTTTAAAGCGATTAAACAAATACTTTAAAAGAATCGGATAAATTGAAAACTATGTTCTTAATTCATTCATATAAAAAATTATTTTTTAACAAAGTTGTAGTTTTCAACCGAAAAGACGAATTATCTAGAAAAAATTGAATTTTCTACTAAATAGTTTATTTTTTAATCATATTTTGATTTTCTACAAAATTGTTGAATTTTCAAGTCGAGGAGATGAATTTTGTACAAAACAGTAACATTTTTAACGTAAAAGTTTATTTAAAAGCAAATAGTTGAATTTCCAACTATAATTATGACTCCTTAATAAAAGAAAATAATGATTTTTTTCACAAAGTAGTTCAACTTTAAGTCAAATAATTGGCTTTTCAACGAAAAAAAATGGGCCTTTAACGAAGCATGTAACAGTTGATATTCCAACCAAAAAATATAATTTTTAATTAAAAAGTATGAATGTCCAACAAAGAAAAATAAATTTCTAACAAGAAAGGCGAATTTTCAACAAAATAAATGAGTTTTCAACATAAATTTTTAACCAAAAGTTATATAAATTAATAAAATTTCAACAACAAAAATTTGCTCCAAAATTAATTTTTCACTCACTAAGTGCACACTGGGTCTTAGATACCCCACGATTTTTTACCGCCAGTTTCAGGAGCTGCTGCTATTAGATTGACGCTTTACACAGAAACGACTTTACTTTTCAACATAAATTTTTAACCAAAAGTAGAATAGTTTAATTGTCCGTTAAAAAAAATGTAGTCTCGCCCGAACATGAAATTAATTTTTCATGAAAATAGTTACATTTGCATCCAAAGAGATGAACCAACCAACGAAAAAACGGAATTTTTAATGAAGTAGTTGAATTTTCGATACAAAGATTACTTGTTTTGCAATAATAGTTGCATTTTCAACAAAATAATATAATGTTTAACCAAACGAGATGAATCCCGTACCAAAAATATAATAGTAGCCTTTTCAATCTAAAAAAAAAAAACTTTACCCAAATATATAGTTTACTCCCTTAAATTATTATTTTCCGAAAGTATTAAGGTACATGTTTCTTTTTGCTCAGATATGCAAACAAATTGGAATTGGCCCAGTAGCTAGAAACTTATTTGCTCTCCGCCACATAAAAAAGAAGTATTGGTATCCACCGGACTACAAACTTGACGGAAAAGATGACAAATTTGAGTTTCGTCTCAGATTTAAACCATCTACTTTGGATAGATTAAAACGAATAGATGTCAATGCCTACAACTATTTTTTTCAGCAAGTGAGACTCGACGTATTAGAAAATTCTGTACCAGAAATCGTGTACGAGCAGCATAAATCAAAACTCATTGGTCTCGGTGTCTGTGACATGTACAGGTACAAATTAGCATTCATTGCTTATTGCACTCTAGAACACATTTTTTTGAAAAATTCTCATAACCCTCCAAGTGCATACATGGTAAAAATCGCGGTAAAGTGCATCGTGGGTGTTTATCACCCCAGCATATTTAATAATTTATTGTTTAACCCCTATTGAATATTTTGTTACAATAAAATTATCCGATATAGTTTAAGGTATCTTTTATAATGTAGAGTTGATTTTATAGCTATTTATTTATTTTGAGTTTGTTATCAAAATTATGGAAAAGAAGGTAAAAAAAATAGTGTACTTTCATACAAATTACTTTCATAACGCATGACGCGCTGCCGTAATTTATAAGCCATATACAAAGAAAAAACTATGAAATAATTTTAAAAAAGTATTATTTCACTTCATATGATATACTTACGTTAGAAAGTTAACAAAAATTAATAAAATTTCAACAACAAAAATTTGCTCCAAAATTAATTATTCACTCACTAAGTACACACTGGGTCTTCGATACCCCACGATTTTTTACCGCCAGTTTCAGGAGCTGCTGCTAGTAGATTGACGCTTTACACAGTATGCTAAACGACTTTACTTACAGTTAGTGTCTCCAACTAAAGCTAGAGGGCGACACTTACTCAATTTTTTCGAATAAGTATGGTTTATAAGTTTGAAAATTTCTTGGGATATCGGATACCCACAATGCAGTTTAAGGGTTAAATATATTTGTAAAAATCTAAAATTTATTTCGTTTTGACAGAGTGATGCTCGAGAAAAATGTAAGTCGAGAAGCCGTACAATCCGACTATAAAAAATATATTCCAAAGGAATGCATTAAGAGGCATTCAATTTTTATCAAGAAACCGATTTACAATGCTCTGGCTCAATTATCAGGGCACGATGCTTCCTTTGTGAAAGGAGAGTACTTAAAACAGTTTGGAGAAATGGCGCCAAATTATCCCTGCGAAGAACACAAAGCTCTTTTTCAAAAGGGTGGTGACAATTCTTTAACGAGGGTTTTGTTGAGGGTGAATGCAGATAAAATAGATTATCTTGATGTGGACGACAAGTGGATCACGCTTTGTACTATAGAGGATCTTTGCACCGTTTCTATAAGGTAAATAAATGAAAGCGAGAAACTTATTGCACTATTCAGTATTAAATTTATAATTCTCAATTTAATTAATGGTTTTTCTTCTTCTAGCTCCAATTTTACAGTAGAAATATCTAGAAGAATCGGAATACCGTTGTACCTAAAATTTAATTCAAGTGTGCTGCTGCTCTCGTTTGTTTCTGCTCTCGATGGATATTACAGACTTACTGTTACCTGGACGTTTAACCTGTGCCGGGAAGTTACAACTCCGAGTTTGGCAACTCTGTTTAAAATGAAATGTCATGGTCCTGTGGGGTGAGTAACGATCAACCAATTAGTAGCGTCAACGAAGCATTTTGGTTGAAAATCCTCAAGAACAGCTCCGATTTTGATAACTTTTTTTTTTTTATTTGTTTTTTTATATTATTTCAAATCAGAAACCTTTTGGAGGGCGCAAAGAAGCATTTCTATTGTTTAAACAATTGTAATTATATTTAAGTGTAAAAAAAATTTTTTATACGATATTCATCAAAATCTTTAAAAAAACAGATATTTATATATTTTATTCATATTGCAGTCATAAATAGCTAAAAATTAAATCAAAATACAGTAAAAATTTTTCGAATAATTACTTATCATTTTTTTACATAATAGTGCAGTGACATAAAATTAATATACATAACACAATTAAAAATGTATTTATTTATTTATTTAGTATTAAAACAATTAATTGTGAGAAATTTAATATTCTATATCAGATATTACTGAAAATATAATGAAATTTAAATAAATAAAATTTTAAGAAGACTTATTTATCAGTTTTTAAAAAAATATTTTATTAAATGTAAATAATTTAGTGCTTTACTCACATATACAAAAAATATAAAAATGTTACTGTCTAACAACTTATTACCTTCTTTTCCCTAAATATCCACAAACAACTATGAAACTATCGATTTCAAAAATTACTTTCCCATGGTCTCTTTTCATAATAAATCTCGAAGAGATCAAAATGATTTATAATTAACTATTTCAGAGCTTTAGTAATAACTATAACCCTTGCGAAAAAATATTATAGGGGATTCAAAAGTATTGAGAATGGCCCGTCCAAAAAACAGATGGAAAATATAAATGTGAATAACAATTTTTTGAAATTAAAAAAAAATCAAAATAAATGTTTAAAAAACTTTCTTATTCTCAAAACAGAATAATTTTGTACTAAATAATTTAATTTTTAACAAAAAACATGAATTTTCATCCGAGAAGATTAATTTTTGTGAGAAAAAGACGAATTACAAAAAATATATATGAATTTTTAAACAGTTTATTGGATTTTCAACTATAATAGGTAAATTTTCGACCAAATAGTTGCATTATTTTTTTAGAAAAATAAATGTTACCAAAAAATGAAATACTATAATTTTCAATGAAAAAAATTAATTTTTTTGCAAGCAAAACCGAATGTTTAAAAAAATAGTAAAAGTGTTAATCAAATAGATGAATTTTAAACTAAAGTGATGAATCTTTACGTGAAATAGTTTGATTTTTATTTAAAAAATAAAAAATCAAATAAAATTCAAGGACTGAAAAAAATTAAAATTGTCTAGTAAGGATATCAATTTTCAACAAAAGCAATGCACCAAACAATACATTTTTAATTTTAATTATTAATTTTATACCTCAAAAGATGAATTTTTAACAAAATATAACGCAATAGTGTGTCAAACACGTACATATTTCTTGACCCACGCAGCAAATTTTTACGATGTAAATATATAATTATTGATATACGATTTATTTTAACAACTTTGTAATTCTGAAATTATTATATAAAGAGATTTTCAGAACAAAATGTGGACAAAAATTAATTTTTCAAATAAATATCATAAATATTGTTTAAACAATATAAATAATTGGTTGCCCCCTCCAAAATGTTTCTGATTTTAAATAATATAAAAAAACAAAATTAAAAAATATTACCAAAATCGGAGCTGTTGTTGAGGACTTCCAAATTTTGCCTGTTTTATGTATTTATTGATTATACTAAATTACCGAGGCAAGCCTCACACGGTCAGTTGTCTGTCTTCCAATCTTTATCTATTCGTATTTGAAACATGTCAGTGTGCCTTAGAAAATCATTTGAGTATACAAAATTAGATTAAGTCCAATCTAGTAAAGTATAAATATAACATATGAACTTTTTTTGGATGAAAAATTATAATATTTTCCACTTTTGGTCCACTTTTGGACAAGTTATTATTATTATTATTATTTATAACAATTATTTTTTTGCTTGAATTGAAACTGAATCAATAGAACTCCATAAGAAAATTTAACTTTTCTTAGTCAAAAGATAATTTCGTTTTGGTTGAAAGGTCTGTCATAATATTTTTTATTCAAAATTCATCTTGTTTAGTTAAGAATTCTACTATTTTGTTAATAATTTAATTTTTGAAAACGCAACACTTTGATTAAGGAGTCACCTTTTTTGGTGAAAAATTGAAATATTTGGTTGAAAGTTAAATTACTTTATTAAAAATTCATTTTTTGGGTCAAATATTCATCTCTTTGGTAAGAAATTGAACTAATTTATTGAAATTTCGTTTCATTTTTGGTTGTATTCCTTCTCCTTTCCTATTTAATTTTCAATGCAATTTGTACAAATTTTGTAATTGGTAGATTCATATAATTATTTCTGAAAATATTTGAAGCAAGAAGATTAGTTTTCTTATAAAAAAAGAATTTTTAACAAAATACATCAATTTTAAAGCAATGAAGATGAATTTTTAATCGAATATCAAATAATCAAATTTTCAACAAAAATAATTAAATTTGGAACATCATTGAATTTGCAATTAACAAAGATACATTTTCAATTAAATAGTTAATTTTTCAAATCAATTATTATTTATCAAAAAGTTTCATCTACAGTTTACATCTTCAATGAATAAAATTATTCCTCAACTTTAAAAAAACAGAATTTTTCGTAAGATAGTTCAATTTTTAACCAAAGAGACGAATTTTCAACTAAAATGATGAATTTTCAACAGTACAGATCAGTTTTCAATCAAGCAGTTGAAAATGTAACTAAACAGTTGAATCTTTAACCAAAATATTTATGTTTCAACTAGGAAGAATTTTTTTTTCAAAAAGAAACTATTTCTCAACCAATTACTTGAATTTTCAACTAAAAAATATAAATTTTCAACTAAAAATAGAGTACTTAAACTTTCAGGTAAAATATTATTTTCTACCAAAAATAAGACAATTTATAACAAATAGATACATTTTTTAACCAAAGAGATCAATCTATAACCAAAATGGATATTATCTAGAATTGTTGGTGCCGAAAATTGATCCGAAAAAAAAGAAAAACTAATTTAAAAAAAAAGTAGTTAAATTATCAGCCAGAGAAATGAATTTTCTACTCAAATGATGAATTTTCAAGAAAAGAGTTCAACATTTATAAAAAATTTTTATTTTTAACAAAAACATTGATATCTTAACCAAGAACATTAATTTTCTTTAAAAATAAGTTTAAATATAAGAAAAATACATGAATTTTCAACAAAGTAGTTCAATTTTTATCTGGAAAAAATTAATTTTCTACCAGATTTATGAATTTTCACCTAAAAATTATAAATCCTGAATCCGAAATAGAAATGAATCTTTAACCAAATAAAAACAAATTTTTAACAAAGTGAATCAACTTTTAACAGAATAATTCAATTTTTGAATAAACCAGATTACTTTTGAACAAAAAATTGAAAATTTTAACAAAATAACCAAATTTTTAACTAAGTTGTTGAATTGTAAAAAAATATTATCAATCAAGCAGCTGCATTTACAAACAATTAGTTAAATTTGTTACCACATACTTAAATTATCAACCTAAAAGATAAACTTTTGACAAAATGTTCGAATTAAAAAAAAAAAAAAGAAACGTCAATCCATAACAGTTGCATTTTTTAATCAAATAGTTTAATCTTCAAATCAAAAAGGTTAATTTTTTAGAAGGAAATTGAATTTTCAATCATGTAATTTTGTAAAAAAATTAATTTTCAATCCAGATAGTTGAATTAAGAAAAAAAGATTTATCAACCAAAAAGTTTTATTTACATTCAAATATATTCTGTTTTGAAGACCTTTAAACTAAAAATTGCAAACTTCGCAAATTTTACCATTTTTAACATTTTAAAAGTACGAGCTGACTGCAATTTTTGATGTATCAATCTGCAATCATTTGACTGGGAACATCTTCTATAAATTTCAAATTATTTTACTATCAATGCTTTTAATTTGAAATATCTTACATATTATTCACTTTTTTGACGTTTTCGTCTTAAAGTATATTAACCTTATGAATTTGAATTTCAAAATATTGTACAACTAGGCTGAGTTAAAGTTGTATTTCCTTTAACTTTTCAATTGTTCCAAGTCTTACGAAAAATAATATATCTTTGATAATAATTATTATCAAAGATACATGTTTTCTTATATGAATTTTAGTAAAATTATTTTTTCTTTTTCAGCCTTAATATGATTTCAAAATCTTCAACAACCTAAATTTTGTTTAAAATGTTATGGAATCATTTTATATTTTTTATAATTTTTTTAATTCTTTTGAAACTTCTAAACAATTTTTTATATCATTCGAGTTTTCTCTGAAACTTTTAATAAATACATCGGTATACTACAAAATAAAAAAATCTAACTTTCATAAATTGTACAGATCGAAGGTTTAAAATAATCCACGCTATAATTTTCAATGCTCTAATTTGAACAATGAATCAACTAATTGATTTTTTTTAATTATGTAATTTTAAGCAATTTCAGTCAAAAGCATTAAAACTTGATAGATTACATTTTTTTAATTAAGACTTTCGAAACTAGAAGTTAAATTCTTTTTATTTTAAATGGTCCAAAATTAATAATTGTTTAATTGTTATTTATATTTAAAAATTTGTTTTTATTGTAAACTATTTTTAAGTATTTTGTAAAAAATAAGTTTTAAAACAAAAATATAATTGAAAATTTCCCCAGAAATCTTCAGAAAATTTTTTTATTTTCTTCAAACTTCAAAAATCTTTAATCCTGAATCAATCCTGCAAAATGCTAAAAAATGCCCGAAAATCTTCCAGATTATTTTTTCTTTACAATTTTGGAAATCTTTTTATAAATACTTTTAGGACTAATGACGGGGTTTATACAAAATATTTCCATTTTTTACTCGGAAATAAGAATTTTCAACAAAAATGTAAATTTTCAGTTCCAGAAAATAGTTTAATTTTTCATCAAATAGTTGTATATAAATATTTACGTGAAGTTTCTACCAAGAAGAATAAGCTTCCACCAAGTGCAAACATAAATAGTATAGTTAAGTTTTAAGTTTAAAAATAAATTTTTCAAAAAAAGAAGACTTTTTAATTAAAAATATTTAAATTTGCAACCAAGTCAATTTTTAACTACAAAATTGAATTTTTATTTCAGATGATTAAGTTTCAATCAAAAAGCAACGAATTTTGTATAAACTAGTTACATTTTTCTCGGAACAAGTTAATTTTGAACTAAGGAAATTAATTTTCAATCAAGATTACATTTCTACCAAAAAAGACAAAAAATAATTAAATAATAAATAAACAGACATATTAAAAAGAAAATAGTTCAATTTTGATACAAAATAAATTCAGTTTGACTTTTTAACATCAAAGTATAAGTTTAAAAAAGAAGTAAATCTATAAATGAACTTGAATTAACAACCTGAAGAGACCAACAATTTTCATTTTTATCAAATATTTTTTGTAATCTTCTGCTTTGAGTATAATAAACCCCATGGGCTGAAGTAGAACCAAAAGCGACAACAGCTTAATTTTATTTAGGGGAATCCGGAAGATGAATATAAGGAGACCCCACTCCCGGAAAACTTGGATTTTAATCTTGTTATATTTTTAATATAGCATTTTTTATAAACGGAATAAAACAGTATTTCATATAAAAGCTTAGAATTAAAAATTTTAAAATTTATTTAAAACAAAAAATGTCTTTTCTAATTTAAAAGATGGATTTTTAACAAAATAATTAAATTGTTAACATAATAGCTGAAGATTCAACCTAAAAAGACACATTCCCATCGAAAAAGTATTGTAATTACAAAAAGAATTTTAAAGCCAAAAAGACGAATTTCTAACAAATAATGATTAGTCATTAAAAAAGCAAATAAAATTTTAATCTATATTATTGAACCTTCAAGCCAAAAGACATATTTTCTTTACAAAAATTAAATTTTCAAATAAAAAATATGACTTCTCAGTAAAAAAATAATTTTCCACGAAACTTATGCATTTTTACCCGACAAAAATGAAATTAAAAATTAAATAATTATTTTCACAAAAAAGGCGAATTTTTAACTGCAAAATATTAATCTTAAAAAAATGGAAGAGTTAAATTTTCTGTTAAGAAATTAATTTCAAACCAAAAAAAGTATTTTCCACTAAACAGTTAAATTTCCAACCAGACATAAGCCTTCAATCAAGAAAATAAATTGTTAACAATGTAGTATAACTTGTACCTAAGTAGTTGAACTTTAAATTACAAAAGATTAATTATCAACAAAATAATTAAACTTTCAACCAAAGAGATAAATTTTCAACTTAAAATATAAATCTTTAATAAAAAGGCGATTTATTAACAAAGTGATTCAACCAAATCTTTCAAACAAATTAGTTAAATACTTAAGCAAAGAAGAATGATTTTTAACCAAAAAGTTGCATTTTCATTTAAAAAAAATTAAATTTCTTATATAATAGATAAAGTTTTAAATCAAAAAGATAAATTTTCAAAAAACAGTTGAATTTTCTACTGAAAAAGATTTCAGTCGAGTTTATATGAATATGAATTTTTAATATGTTTAATATTATATATTAAATAAAATAAATATTAAATAAAAAATTTAATATTTATTTTTTATTTAATATTAAA
Organism: Belonocnema kinseyi; assembly: GCF_010883055.1. NCBI lineage: Eukaryota > Metazoa > Arthropoda > Insecta > Hymenoptera > Cynipidae > Belonocnema > Belonocnema kinseyi. Next base: position 90,370,926 of record NC_046663.1, on the reverse strand, counting down.
TAAATATGAATTTTTTTACAAGAAATAATTCACAACGAAAAAAGTTAAATTTTCAATCCAAAAGGACGAATATTTAGCCTAAAAAGTATGACTTTTTAACACAATAGTTGAATTCTCTACCAAATAGTTGAATTTCTTTCCAAAAAATATTAAATTTTGTACTAAAACAGATGAATTTGTAATAAAAGTGTCACCTTTTTATAACTGGAACTTTCATCCAGAAAATGTTTTAGTTCATTTTTTAACACCAAAATATAAATTTTCGACAAAATAGTGAAATTTTCAAGAAAATAGTAGAATTCTCAACCAAAAAGTATGACTTTTTAACAAAAAAATTTAATTTCCAACCAAACAGTTGTATTTGTATCCAAAAAGATGATATTTTTCTTCAAACAGAAGGATTTTTAAAAAAGAAAAACGAATTTTAAAAAGATAGTTGAATTTTCATCCAAAAAATATTTCAGTTCTTTTTTCAGCACCCAAATATTATATTAAAACAGTAGAATTCTCAACCAAAATTTATGACTTTTTAACAAACTTGTTGAATTTTCAACCAAACATTTGCATTTTTATCGAAGAAAGATGTAATTTTTACTAAAGCAGGTGAATTTTAAAATAAAAAGACAAGCTTTCAAAAAAAGAGTTGAGCTTTCAACCGAAAAATTGTATTTTTATTCAAGAAAGATAAAATTTCTCCGAAAACAGATGAATGAAACAAAAACAAAAAATGTTTAAAAAATAGTTAAATTTTAATCCAAAGAAGATTCCAGTTAACTTTTTAACATCAAAAAAATAATTGTAAACAATTTATAAATAAAATTGATGTATTTTAATGAAAATTATGAAATTTTCAACCAAATAATAAAATTTATAACCAAAAGAATAATCTTCAAAAGAAAGTTGTTGCGAATTTTCAATATTCTTATCTGAAAATATGAACGTTTTTAACCTGTTCTATTTTCGAAGTTTTAATATTAAACTATTAACATTCGATATTCTTTAATTCAAAATAAGATGGTTCAATTTTAAACGGTTTAAACTAGAATTAAATGATGCAATTTCAACTACTTTCTAATAAAATTGTCTATTTAAAAAAAATTTGAATTTGAAATTTTTTAATTTGGAACGCTTTTAATTAGAAAGAATACAGTTTCCATTCCTTTGAATTATAATAATCGAATTTTAGAAATTGTATTTGGAAAATATTTCATTTTTAACGTTTTAAACTTGTCAAATTTTCGAAATTTTTTATCGTCTTAAATCATTGAAATTCGTGATTCTTATTTTGAAATAAAATTGTCTCATTTTGTAAGTTTTAAATTAGAAATTATACCATTTCCAAACGTTTCTAATAAGATTGTCTAACTTTTTTAAACTTAATTTAAATGTTTACAATTTTTAACGTTTTTAATTAGAAATAATACCACTTGTAAAGCTTGTATTTCAACGCCTTTCCGCAAGAGGCACTACGAACGATGCCACTAACTAAATCCGAATGTATAAGTTTTTTCGAAAATATTTTTAAAATTTCGGATCGATCGGTGAGGATTTGTTCGAGTTATGTTTCCGGCCAGTTCAAAAAAAGAGGTTTCGAGAAAAACGCGTTTAAAGTTTTAAGTACTGTATAATCATATTATAAATACCTAAAAGGCGTTGCAGCAGAATTGAAAAGTTTGTCATGTAGGCATTTTTCCGCCCTCCATCATTTTGTATATTATTTTTAAGACCCTAAAGCACCTTTTAAGGCCATTTGGGATAATAAATAAGAAGCACTAAGAAGGGTGGATCTGGTCCTAAACTTTAATAATTATAAAAAAGAAAAAAAAATTATTTACAACAAAAAACTTTTCATAATTATACAAATTTAGGACCAGAGCTGTCATTTTTAGTGCTTCTTGTTGTTTAGAATCCCAAATTTTCAACTCGGTATGGCGTTTCGTGTGAATATAAGCTGGAAAATTAAAAAAGGAATCTGGTCACGTGACCCACTCATCACATGGCCTTAAGCAAAAAAAATTCATTTTTTTGAAAATTTTACAGTGGTTTAACCCCTTAATGTTCCTAAAGTTCCCTATTTGCAATAGATCTGGTCACTGTGGGACCTTACTTAACTTACGTAACGGCTGAAGGGGCTTCATTAATATACGTAATTTTTGCAAAATCGCAAAAACTTTCTCCTGGAGATTATCCTTTTAGTTATGAACTGTATTATTTGGTTGAAAATTTAACAATTTTTTTAAAAAGACATCCTATTTGGTTGCAAATTCAACTGTTTTATTAAAAATTAATCTTTTTGGATTAAAAATTAAACTCTTTTTGTAGAACATTAAACTTTTGTTCAAAATTCATATTTTGTTGCTGATTAGTCAACTGAAATCTTTTTTGGAATAATACTAATTTTTCTGAAAATTTGTCTTTTTGTATTAAAAGTTCATATTTTTCAGTATAAATATTGTGCTTCTTTCTTGTAAAAAATGCAACTGTTTTTTTTTAAATTGAACTATTTCTTAGAAAATTTACTTTTTGTTTAAATTTCCTATTTTCGCTTTGAAATATCAATTTCAATCTTTTTGGGTGAAAATCAAATACTTTTTTTAAATTTTTATTCATTTTTTTTTTATTTCAAAATTCATCTGTTTCGGTAGAATTTTTATTTTTCTTGAACAAAAATGCAACTGTTTGGTTTAAAAATTTAAGAATCTTGTTAAAAAGTCATACTTTTTGGTTAAAATGTGTTTTAGAAGAAATCCCAACTATCTTGAATAAAAACGCAAATGTGCGGTTGAAAATCCAGTCTATTTTTTTTAAGTTTGTCTTTTTTGCTTTAAAATTTACCTGCTTTAGCAGAAACTAAACCTTTCTTGGATAAAAATGGAACTTTTTTTTGTAGAAAATTCAACTATTTCGTAAAAAACTTATTTTTCCTTTAAATTTTATATTTTCGTGTTGAAAAGAGAATGCAAATATTTTTTGGATGAAAATTCAAGTTTTTTTTTTAATATAAAAGAAATGATTTTTTTATTAAAAATTCATCTGTTTAAGTACAAATTTCATCTTTCTTAGATAAAAATGTAACTAATTTGGTGGAGAATTCAAATATCTTTCTTATTTAAAAATTCAGATTTTTATCGTGAAAAGTCAACTGAAATCTTTTTTAACAGAAAATTCAACTCTTTTTTGAAAATTTATCTTTTTCACTTAAAAGTTCATCTGTTTTAGTAGAAATCTCTTCTTTTTTATGATAATGCAACTTTTTGTTAAAAATTTTTTCTCCCTTACTTGAGTATTCAACTATTTTGTTAGAAAGATCAGGTTGAATCACTTTGCTAAGAAATCATTTTTTTCTTGAAGATTTATATTTTCAGTTAAAAATTTATCTCTTTGGTTGAAATTTGAACTATTTTGATAAAAAATAATGTAAAATTTGTTAAAAATAATGCTTATGTCCTCAGTTGAAAATTTAACTGCTTAGTCGAAAAACCTTTTTTTAGTTTCAAATTAATTTTTTAACTGGAAATGTTACTTTCCATTTTTTATAGATTGATCTTTTTTAGTAAAATAATAATGATAATAATAATAATTTTCTTAGTTCGAAAATTCGTCTTTTTGGTTTAAAAATTAGGTTTTTTTGAATATAAATTTCATCTTTTCTGATTGAAATATAAAACATGACACGTATTGTTCGGAATTTATCTTTTTAGGTTTAAAGTGCAACTATTATGTTAAAAAAATAATTATTTAGTTCCAAATTCGAGTATTTTGTTATAAAGTAATCTTTTATATCAGAAAAGATATTGTTTTGTTTAAAATAAATTAACAAATTTGAAAATTAAAACAAAACAGTTCTGGAAAATAAAAATTACGTACAGTAAGGGGGGGAGGGGGTTCGGAATTCTCTTGAATTCTTTTGAAATATTTCAGGGTACTTTTAAACATTCCGATTAATTTTGAATAGACTTCAATAATTTGAAGGGATATTAAAAATTGTAGGGTATTTTTAAAACTTACATGGCATTTTTAAGAGCTTTTAATTTGAAATATTTTAGGGAATTCTAAACGATTCCTAGGAATTTTTGATTGATTTCATTAGTTTGAAAGGATTTAAAAATGTTTGCAATATTTGAGAATAAAGGCTTTTTGAATTTCGGAATAAATGGAACGAATTTCCTAGCATTTCAATTTTACAAATTTTAGAACAAAAAATTCTTAAAAAATTAAAAATTAGTTGCTTTTGAAATCGACAATTTCGAATAAAAAACTGTTATGTTGATCAAATGTAAATATAAATTATAATAATTTTCAAAATTGAACTATACATTACGGATTGAAAAGTAAATAATAATAATTGATTTTAAAAGACGATTCAGAATCAGTTCAAAATTCAAGAATGTACAGATTTTAACGTTAAAAATTGAATTGTTTCAATTGGAAAGTCTCAGTCTTAAACAAATGTAAACTACCGATTTAAACTTTATCAACTATTTTCAATTCAGAAATAATATATTCACAATTAAAGGCTTTTATTAATTTTTAAATACTTTTTTATTTTAAAAATTGAAAATTTGAAATATTTTAATGCAGAAAAATAACAATTCCTTAGCATTTAGAAATATTTTATTGATAATGTAAAATCAGTAATTCATAAATCAGATTTTCAAAATTAACTTTGAACTTTACAATTTTAATTTGTATGTTTGAATAAATTTACTTTAGCGGTAAAACAGTGGAATTTTGATGTAGAATAAATATTGTACTCCTAGAATTCCTAGAATAAAATCCGAGTCAGTTGAACACATATTTAGATGACGTGAAAAGATTTCAAATAAATTAAAAATTTGAAATAATTTCAAATAATTAGACGAAGTGCCTACGTATACCGACAAAATCCGACTATTCGTACCGAAATTTTGGTGCAAATAGGCCACCGCCTAATTTAAAACCAAAAAAAGATTTGTGCAGATTTCGAACAAAAAAATTAGCAGCTTCTTAAGAATAATGAAGGGCTTCAAAAGAATAAAAAAATATCTTTCAGATTCCTAAGAAAATCGAAAATTACTTTTTATTTTGTAAAATTAATTTTAAAAGAATATATGAAAAGATTTCGAAAATTGTCAAAAATGAATCTGGAAGATCTTAAGGAAATATTTTTTATTGTGCAAGATCTAAGCAAATTTGTAGGAAGAACTCGAATCATTTTGAAAGATGCTTAGACGTTCTAAAAAAATGTCAATAATACTTTTAAATTTGAATAAATTAAAAACAACATGTAGATGTTCAAGATTTTGAAATAAAATTTTAAAGCTTTTTAAGGATTGTCAAACTATTTAAAATGAAAATAATTTAACTTTTAATTTAACAAGTGTTCAGTTTATAACAAAAATTTAATCGTTCGATTTTTAATATTTCTGACTGAAAATTGATTAAAACGATTTGCAGCTTAGTTTTTATTACTTCAAATGGAAAATTTTTTAGCATTAGAGTTCGAATTTTTAAATTTCATTGACCGTGATAAATGTTTGCGAACCGGGAATTTTTTTATGCGATTAAAGCGGCCACCCTGAATATCTGAATGCTTTAAATATTTTAATTTTTAGGGGAGAGTTCTCATACGCAAAGTTAAAAGCAAAACGAGCGAACCGTCCCGGTACTTATATTTTGCGAGAAAGCGAGACAAAATATAACGTTATTTACCTCGACGTTTGTGGACCAGATGGAAAGCCCAGAACTCACAGAATAGACCAGATGGGCCCCACTGACTTCATATTGTCAGAAACAATTAATAGGTTTACGTCTATGGCTCACTTGATAAAATCTCATCAAGATCCGGACGGCCAATTGTATTTAGGAGAATGTTTGCCTGCTTCCGAAAGTGGTCAGTTAAACCAATATTAGCAATTGAACTTAACTTCTACATTTCTTTTAATACCTCTATTATTTTCGATCTAATTTTTGCAGATAAATCGCAGTTATTGCTTTGCGCTAAAGAAAATGTAGAGTCGGACGTGATCGCCGACCATGAATTAATCTCAGACTTGTTGAACAGAAGACCTGCAGTGATTCTGCATTCGGAAATAAATGTGTATAAGGCTCAACCTTTCCCCAAGAGTAGAGAAGTTTCCGATGATGAGATACTCGCAGGATATTCGCCGCCGACTACGGTTTATAGAGCCTTGTGGCGAATTGAAAAAGGGAAGAAGGTTGAAGTGGCTATAAAGCTACTTAAACAAGAAGATCTCTCTAAAGAGTTTACCAAATTGTCGACACATTGGGGTCAGTTGAAGTCTAAAGAATTCGTCAGGTGAGAACAGAATTTGTCGAGGGCTTGATCACTCGACTTTTGAGTGTACGTACGATTTAAAAAATATTTCAATGATTTAACAAAGACTTCAATGATCTCACAGAAATTTCAAAGATTTGAAAAGATTGTAGTAAGATTTCACACGGGCTTGTTCACCAGATTTCAAGTCTGATCAACCCCGCGGAATTTGCTAATAAAAAAGAATTATTCGGCGCTATTTATAATAATAAAGTGTATCACAATTATAATTTTTTTAAAATTATTTGTTATTAGGGCCTTTGGAGTGACCTTCGAACCGATGCAGGGAATGATACAAGAATTTGTCAATTTGGGACCTCTGGATGCGTATTTGCGACGCGAGGCTCAAACCGTTAAAACTGTGGATTTGGTAGAAGCTGCCAGTAGTCTTGCCAATGCTGTTTTCCATCTGGTTAGTTTAAAATGATAAGACGTCAATATTTATTTTTTTATATCTTAGTAGATTTTAAATGATTAATTTTTCTTTAAAAATTTCCCAGGAATCTTGTGAAAAGCTTTTTATTTGGTTGAAGACTTCAAAAATTTCTTTAAAAACTTCGATTTTTTTCGAAATGCTCCGAAATTTATATTTTGTTTTACATTTTTTGTTTAATTTTGAAAAATTTCATTTTATTCTTTTAAGCGTCTCTAAATTTTTGAACCTAAATATCTTTTAAAATCATTCGAATTTTTCTCTTTTTGAGTTTAAAAATTTGATTTTGAGAAATTAAAAAACACCTAATTGTTTTATTTGTAATATCTTTGAAACTGCGTCTTATTAAGAATAATTGAATAAATACGTCTTAATATTGTTGAAATCAGCAAGGTTATGAAAGTTTAAAAAAAGGACTTCAATTTTGAATATTTATGAAGTTTTTTCAATTTTTTAAAAATTATTTGAGTGTTTTTTTTTAACACCCAAGAGATAGGATACTAGATTTTATATCAAAATTACTAACAATAGAAGAAATTGATGATTTTTACGGAATTACTCTAAAAAATTATGAAATTTTTTGCATTAAATACCGTTAAACTGCACTGTTTGACATTTTAAACTTTTATGAATTGGACAGTTGAAAGATTTCTTATTAAATCATATTAATCCAAGCCACCATTTTTTAGTTCTCCAAATTGGAGAAGGAATCAATAACTTTCTAACATAAAAATAGTATTATTTTGATACAATTTTAAGTTAAAAATATTACAAATTGAACGATTTTAAATTTTGCTTAAAACTAAGCACTTTTCAAACTAGAAGTTAAACTATTTTGAAATCTCTATATCCTTTATTTTTCGAATCGTCTTGTAAAAAGAATTTCTCAATTTTTCCCGTTCTCGAAAACTCCCGGGCAATGCCCGCTCTAGTGGCCACCCAGCTTTAAAATTTTTTTTTTAGGGTTAAAAACTCAAAAATAAAAAAGATCGAAAAAATTAATTTTTCCAATAAATTATTTTCATTTTTTTACGAACATCAAAATGTTAATTTGCTCAGAACAAATATTAATTCGAATTTTTTCTTCAAATTTTACGATTTTTTCCTTTAAATTTTGTAGGTTAGTTATAATCAAATCATGTGAGACGGAAGTTTTTTCGATTCATATTTTTTTAATTTTCTTATACTTGTACAATTCGTTTTAGATGATGATTAATTTGAAAAACAAAAATTTCATATTAAGCATTTTTTACACAAGTTTAAGAACAGTAACGAAATGAAGTAAATAATTAATGAAACAGCAATAAAATTCAATAGTAAAATTAACCTTTTACATTCTTATTAATGAAAGTGTATTGTATTCATCAACATTTTCGACCTCTAGATTGGTAGAAGACTTGAAAATTATCCAAATAAAATGTTCAATTTCAATGAAAATTAGAAAAGTTATACACTTTTGAAAATTTTGAAAATGTTCAGAAAAATAGAAAAAAAAATATTTTTCTAAAAGATTAGGAAATTTCATTTAAATTCTTCACTAGATATCAAATATATTTAAAAACTATGTCAGTTAAATTTTTCGATTAGACAAAAATTCAAAAAGTTTGAGCTCTTTCAAAATTTGATTACAATTTTTTTATGAGTTGCAGAAATTTTTTCCAAATTTTCTGGTACGCGTCAAAACGGCTTGCAAATTATCCTAATGACATTTTTAAATTCGACAAAACTTTAAAAAGCCATAAGCTTTTAAACATTTTGAAAACTTGCAAAAAAAGAAAAATAAATTTTTTTAATAGATTAAGAAATATCAATCCAAATTTCTACTAGATATAAAATATATGTTTTTTGAAACTATTATGTTGAAATTCCAAATCGAAAAAAATTTCAGTTACAATTTATGGCTGTAATTCCTCAGAAGTTTAAATCACAGTTTTCGATTTAATTTTATAGTATTTAAGATATTTGAAAAAATTTAGTTAAAGTGTATAATTTTTTTTCGATATGCACTGTACTGCGAAAAATGTAAATAAACCAAATTTCTTGGGCTCGTTTTAATGCTTTCTAACGTTTTCGCATCTTGTTTAAATTTTAGTTCAGACGTAATCAGTGTATCATTTTTCTGATACACGTGCTGTTTTGACTTTTAATTTCAAGGTATTTATTGAAACTTATCCTAAATCGATCCTGTTGGTATCAATCATACCGATACTGATAAAAGAATATGCATTTTGTAAACGATTCTAGTGTCTTTCAGTACTTTTATTTTTACTATAAATAAGGTACGAAATTTCGAAATTTCTATCATAAAGGAAACCCAGGAAAAACATTAATGCCGATTCGGGAATTTTGAAACCAAATTTCTTTAGACAATAATAATATAATTATAATATATAATATAATAATAATTACAATTTCTAATTGAAAATATATAATTTAACTGTGAAATTTATAAATGATTGTACAATTTAGGCGGAAAAGGGTATTGTCCATGGCAATCTCAGATGTCGAAAGCTTCTTGTACAGGAACACACAGACAAAAGTTTTATAATTAAACTCGCAGATCCAGGACTTGTTAAATACATCCCAAATGAGTAAGAAAATAGTCTCAAGATAAATATTTCATCAAACAATTATTACATCTAAAAGATTAAATATAAATACTTTAATTTATATTTTCAGCGTTCATTGGTTGCCGTTGGAATGTTACGCGAATCCAGATTTAGCGAAACGGAGTATGGAAGCAGATGTCTGGGCTCTAGGTACTGTTCTATGGGAGATTTTTTCACGTGGTGCAATGCTACCTACGAATCACAACGTAGACACCATTAAAAAGGTGCGTAATTTTAACTTATAATCAAATATATCATCTGCAGGCCGTTCCATATATGCCTTATTGTACCCTATTTTACAGATTTTTAAACATTATTATTTTATTGTGTCAACATAATTTGTGATAAGATGAACGCTTCCAAGAGTCAGGCATTTTGAGAAAATAGGTAAAATGAGGGAATTTTTGTAAGAAGTAACTAAAAAATAATCAGAGCTGTAACATAGTCCCTATTAGTCATTTTTTTCTTAAATAGATTTTAAATTACTTTATTAAATGAAAAGATCACATTAGTTACCTTTTTTTTACTAAAATAATTCATGAGTTAATCACTATTCAATTGATGTCTATACCTATTTCTGAATTTTAAAAGATCTCAAAGATTATTAATTAATTTCATTAATTTGAAGGGATTTCAAAGTGTTTGAAATATTTTTAGAATTTCGGACAATATGGAATGATTTTATAGGACATATAAGGTTTTAGGATATTTTAAAAGATTTTACAGGATTTAAATGATTTCAAGGGATTTTAAGGCAGTATTCTACTTTGAAACACATAAAAAAAGCTATTTTTCTGATTTTTTACTGAGATTATTTATAATGATATCAATGTACGATTTGTTAGGTTTAATAAACACACTCTTGAAATTAATTTAAAACAAACTTTTAATTTTTGTATGCACTTTTTATACATAAAAACATAAGTCTAAGTCAACTTCACAAAAAGTAGGTAGGTCCGCGCTGTTGTAAAAATCTCGAGAATAGGCGGTCCGAAACAAACAAATTAAACAGTTTTATATTCAGTATGACTCTAGCAACCGGCTGAATTAGGATTATTACACAAAAATAATTTTAACTATTATTGTTGCAAAAACGGGGAAAATAAATCCACTTTTTTAGTTTTTGTTTTGTTTTTTCGCCGCCATTTTGTTATTTTTGCATGTATATCAGCTATCTCACGCACTTTTAATCTGCGGTCTTCCAGCACTATTTGATGGATTTTTTCGATCGTACCTGGAGTTGTGACCTCAACAGGGCGTCCTGAGC